>NC_057419.1:145050153-145053481 GCF_019320065.1 Cervus canadensis
ATTCCAACCTTAAACCTACCTCCTTTCCAACCCATCAAATGCGAGGCAGCCTCCCAGCACAGGATTGGCAGATAGACTTTACTCATATGCCCCCGGTTGGGAGATTCAGATACCTCCTGGTCCTTGTGGACACTTTTTCGGGATGGGTAGAAGCATTTCCCACTACAAACAAAAGAGCCCACACTGTGGCCCAAATCCTCCTCACAGAAATTATCCCCAGGTTTGGCCTGCCTTCATCCCTACAATCTGATAAGGGCCTGGAATTTACATCCAAGGTCACCCAACAACTTGTCCAACATCCCCCTGGATGTGGCATATCCTGCTGTGAAGGGTGGGGAGTTTTGAGAGCTGCCATCAATGAACCAGTGTGGGGTGTCTGGGTCTAGGATGGGCTGATCTGTTAAATGTTGAAAGGGGTTTTGGGTAAGATCTACTGTTAGGCTGCAGCTATGTAGGAGAGGGTCTGTTGTAGAGGATGTGGGTAATAAGCTGGTGGGGTTAAGGGGAGAGCAGGGGGAGAATGAGAGCTGAGGGTGGAGGAGAAAGGTATGTAGGACCTGTACCCTGGAAGGGGGAAGGGAGAGGAAAGCCCGATGTGATAGTAAGTCTCGGAAGGTGTGTGGAGAACAGACTGTTAAAGGGGCATGTCTAGAGAGTTTGTTTGCTTCGGGTATGAGGGCTGCGATAGCAGCCATGGACTGTATGTAGGGAGGCCACCCCTTGGTCACCATGTCAAGCTGTTTTGACAGATAGGCTATGGGAGCCCGGGTGTCTCCAGCCCACTGACATAGAACTCCCAAGGCCTGTCCTTGGTTGGAATGGGCAAAGAGAAAGAATGGTCTGGTGTGATCTGGCAAGTGGAGAATTGGCACTCGGAGGAGGCTCTGGGTGAGCTGGCGAATCGGATTGGCCAGCGAAGAAGGGTTAAAGAGGGCCTCATCTAGACATCTTTTAGTTGCTTCATAGAGCAGCTTTGTAGTGAGGGAAAAGTTAGGGATCCAGATATGGAAAAAGTTTAGGAGGCCAAGGATAAATAGGAGTTCTCTTTTTGTTTTTGGAAGTAGACAGTTAATTAAGGCCTGGATTCTATCTTGGGGAATAGTTCTTTTGTTGGTGGGATATGGAGAGCCCCAAGTAGGTGACGTTTGTCTGTACTACTTGGGCCTTGGATCAGGACACCCGATAACCCCAGGATCCCAGGGTCCCAAGGAGTTTGGCAGTATGTTGGAGACAGAGTTTTGGGGTTGGGCTACAAAGGAGGAGGTCATCTACATATTGGAGGAGATGACTTGGGGCTAGGTCGAGTGTCTGTAGGTCCTTTTGTAAAGCCTGTCCAAAAAAGTGGGGGCTGTCTCTGAACCCCTGGGGGAGAACTATCCATGTTAGTTGTCGGGAAATGTGAGTCTCGGGGTCTTGCCAGGTGAAGGCAAAAAGGGGTTGGGAGAGGGGGCGGAGGGGGATGGTGAAAAAGGCGTCCTTGAGATCTAATACTGTGAAGTTGGGGGTATGGCAGACAGAAGGGTGTAAGGGTTAGGGACTACTGGGAATGTTGGTGTAATAGCCTCATTGATTTTTCTCAGGTCCTGGACCAGTCTCCAAGAGTTTGGTCCCTTTCTTACTGCCAGAATAGGGATGTTGTGTGGTGAATGGGTAGGAATTAAGATAGAGGCCTGAAGAAGACGGTCTATGATAGGCTTAAGTCCCTTGCGGGCCTCTGGGGTGAGAGAGTACTGTTGTTGGGTGATTATAGTTGAGGGGTCTTTTAGGGTAATGAGGACTGGGGGATGATGTTTAGCTATGGACGGGTGATCAGTGTCCCAGACTTGGGGGTCTAAGGCGGGTAGATCCAAGGGAAGGTCAGGGGTGAGGGATAGGGATGGTCCAGGTGCCATCTGCATGCAGAATACAGAGACTGTATCAAGGTGGGGTATGGTAATAAAGACTCCCAATTTGGATAACAGATCTTTCTCTAGGAGTGTCATTGGGCACTTAGGCATTGTGAGGAATGAGTGTATGAGGGTCGATTTTCCAAATTGACAAAGTAATGGAGGGCTGATTTTTGGCCTTAAGGGAACTCCAGAAACCCCCTTGATTGTGAGTTCTGCGTCTTGAGTTAGGCCAGAGTAGGAAGTTAAGAGAGAAAAAGCAGTTCCAGTGTCTACTATAAAGAAGGTCTTTTTTCCAGCCACTACCTCGTCTACCCTAAGTTCCGAGCTCGTGTCCAGGACATGGGCTGGGGGGCTGGAACCTGGGTCCCCTCATTGGAATAACTCTCGTAGTGTAGGGCATCTCTGTGGACATTCCATTCTCCAGGTCTGGGAGGTGAGGACCTCTCTAGGGGCATCAAGGAGTCCCTGGAGACAGTCCATCTTCCAGTGTCTTCAATAGCCACAGGCTGGGTATGCTTTTGTGGGGAGCCACGGGTTTGGGCATGCCTTTGTCCAGTGTCCTGACTGGTTGCATCAGAAGCAGGGTCTGGGGGGTGGGTCTTAAGTCCCAGTCTGGGATGACTTGGGCCGGACTGATCTCTTCCCTTAATTGCTGCCGCCAAAAGGGCATATTTAGCTTTGCTCTCACGGTCTTTTTCTCTCTTAGCCTCCTCCTCTGTATTATTGAACACCTTGAAGGCTACTTCTAGAAGGTCTCTTTGGGGGGTCTCAGGGCCCTTCTCTAGTTGTCGAAGCTTGTGTCTAATGTCAGGGGTGGACTGGCTGATGAATTGAACATGAAGGTAGAGTAACCCAGCAGGGGTGGTGATATCTAGGTTGGTATATTTTTGGACTGCCTCTATGAGGCGTGCCAAGAATAAGGCTGGATTTTCATCTGCCCCTTGGGTGATTTCTCTGACTTTATCATAATTGACATGGATATGAGTATTTTTCTGCATTCCTTCTAGAAGGCAAGTAATCATATGATTGAGTCTCTTGATACCTGAGTCATTGGGCTGGTAAGTCCAGTGGGGATCTAATTGAGGCACCGCCTCATCAGCAACTGGGCTATCCCAGTCTTGGTTATGTAAGTGATCGGCATGGGCTTTTGCTGCTGCCAAAAACGGTCTTTTTCATCTGGGGTGAGAGTGGCATTTAGGATATAATATATGTCACTCCATGTGAGGTTATAGGCCTGGGAGAGTCCCAGGAATTCTTTTCTGTATCTGGTAGGATTTTCAGAAAATGATCCTAACTTTTCTTCTATCTGGCTCATATCTGACAATGAAAATGGCACGTGGACTCGAGTGGGGCCCTCTGGCCCTGCTACCTCTCTCAGGGTAAACATATGTTGGGTACGTGACTGTGTGGCAGGAGGGAAGGGAAGAGGGGAGGGGGAG
>NC_057419.1:145053581-145121036 GCF_019320065.1 Cervus canadensis
GGTTGTAGGTTATTCTCTTTCATTACTTTCAGTATGTCCTGCCATTCCCTTCTGGCCGGAAGAGTTTCTGTTGATAGATCAGCTGTTATCCTTATGGGAATCCCTTTGTGTGTTCTTTGTTGTTTCTCCCTTGCTGCTTTTAATATTTGTTCTTTGTGTTTGATCTTTGTTAATTTGATTAATATGTGTCTTGGGGTGTTTTGCCTTGGGTTTATCCTGTTTGGGACTCTCTGGGTTTCTTGGAGTTGTGTGACTATTTCCTTCCCCATTTGGGGGAAGTTTTCAACTATTATCTCCTCGAGTATTTTCTCCTGGCCTTTCTTTTTGTCTTCTTCTTCTGGGACTCCTATGATTCAAATGTTGGGGCATTTCATATTGTCCCAGAGGTCCCTGAGGTTGTCCTCGTTTCTTTTAATTCTTTTTTCCTCTCTGCTTCATTTATTTCCACCATTTTATCTTCTACCTCACTTATCCTATCTTCTGCCTCTGTTATTCTACTGTTGGTTCCCTCCAGAGTGTTTTTTATCTCATTTATTGCATTATTCATTTTTAATTGACTCTTTTTTATTTCTTCTAGGTCCTTGTTAAACATTTCTTGCATCTTCTCAATGCTTGCCTCCAGGCTATTTATCTGTAACTCCATTTTGTTTTCAAGATTTTGGATCATTTTTATTATCATTATTCTAAATTCTTTTTCAGGTAGATTCCCTACCTCCTCCTCTTTTGTTTGGCTTGGTGGGCATTTTTCATGTTCCTTTACCTGCTGGGTATTTCTCTGCCTTTTCATCTTATTTAGATTGCTCTGTTTGGGGTGGCCTTTTCTGTTTTCTGGTAGTCTGTGGTTCCTTTTTATTGTGGAGGTTTCTCCCAGTGGGTGGGGTTGGACGATTGGCTTGTCAAGGTTTGCTGGTTAGGGAAGCTTGCATCGGTGTTCTGGTGGGTGGACCTGGATTTCTTCTCTCTGGAGTGCAATGGAGTGTCCAGTAGTGAGTTTTGAGATGGTTCTATGGGTTTGATGTGACTTTGGGCAGCCTGTATATTGTTGCTCAGGTCTATGTTCCTGCATTCCTGGAGAATTTTCATGGTATGTCTTGCTCTGGAACTTATTGGCTCTTGGGTGGTGGATGGTTTCAGTGTAGGTATGGAGGCTTTTGGATGATCTCTTATTAATTAATGTTCCCTGTAGTCAGGAGTTCTCTGGTGTTCTCAGGTTTTGGGCTTAAGCCTCTTGTCTCTGGGTTTCAGTCTTATTCTTCCAATAGCCTCAAGACTTCTCCATCCATACAGCACTGATAATAAAACTTCTAGGTTAATCGTGAAAAGATTCTCCACAGTGAGGGACACGCAGAGAGGTTCACAGAGTTACATGAAGAAGAGGAGAGGGAGGAAGGAGATAGAGGTGAGCAGGAGGAGAAAAGGGGGGATTCAAGAGAAGAGAGACAGATCTAGGCAGTACTCTGTTCCCGAAGTGTTCTCTGCAGCCCAGAACACCCACAGAGATTCACAGAATTGGATTGAGAAGTGAAGGGGGAGGGAGGAAATAGACGTGATCTGGGGGAGAAAAAGGAGAGTCAAAAGGGAGAGAGAGTGATCAAACCAGTAATCACACTCCTGAGTAAAAATGGGTACTGAAAGTTGGATTCCTAAATGTCCAAAATTGATATCAAATACTGAAAAACAAAGATTAAAAATCTAGGGTAGAGGTTAGACTCTTAAAGATACAATATTAAAAAAAAAACAAAAACAAAAAATTTAAGAAAAATATATGAATTTCACTTTAAAAATAGGGTCCTTTTTTTTGCCAGGTTATAGTGGGTTATATAAATGAAAATTAAGGAGTAATAGAGGAGTAATAGAGGACTTTAAAAAAATGAGAAAAAAATTTTTAATTAAAAAAATAGTAATAGTAAAAATATATCTAGGAATTTCTCTGGAGCTGTTGTGGGCAGTACAGATTCAGTTCAGTTTCAAATAGCTCCTTGTTTCAGCTTACATTTCTTGATACCTATAGGCCCCTTCCGGTGTAGTTGGTGTTAACTACAGGGATTTTAATCTGTTGCAGCGGTCACTTCTAGAGCAGTTCCCTTTGTTTATTTGGCTTCTGTTTGCGGGTCTCTACAGTGTCTAATTTCTGCCCTGACACAAGTGGGCGGAGGTGGTCTCTTGTTTAGGTTTGCTTGTTCAGTCGTGCTGTGGGGAGGGAGGGGCACTGTAGACAAATATCACTGGCATGTGTGGGGAGCACTTGCAGTGTTCCGGCCACACCGGGTTTGCCCCCTGCTCACGGCGTGTGTGCTTTTCCCATCTACACTGCTCAGGCTCCCAGCTGCTCTATATGGAGTGGGCCCTGAGTTGTGTGCACTTCCCAGGCCCAAGCCGCTCAGGTTCAGTTTCTTGGGTACTCCCCAAAGGCACAGGCTCAGTTGGACCTGCATTTTGTGCCTTCCCCAGCCCGAGCAGCTCAGGCAGTCAGGAGATTGACGAGAGCACTCTCCCGGGGTGCGGTGCGCCTTATCCCCTCCGCAGCCCCAGCCTCAGTTTCCGCGCGTGCCGGTTGGGTGCGCCTTGTGTCTATTCTGGGGAGTTGGTTTCTGGCTGCGACCCTCCCGGCAGATGTCGGCCATCCAGAATCTCAGGAAGTCTTTGGTTAGAAGCTGGAAGCCTGTTTGCCGTTTGGTAGGGGATGCCGTCTCTGGGGCCGAGTTTGCCCCTTTCCCCTCCCCACTGCCTCCTGCCTCTGGTGGGGGATGGGCCGGTCCGCAGCCGGCTAGCTCTTCTCTGCTATTTGCTCAGTCCTTCGTTCTGGGAACTGGCGGGTAGTGCCTAAGTTTAGGGCTTTTTGCAGGTTAGTTCTCTCTCTCTTGCTATCCCACAGTTTAAGTTGCTATCTCACGTTAGCTCCCTCTGATTGCCCTCAGGGCTTTCAGGCCTGGCCCTTACCCTAAGCAATGCCGCCCGCTCCTCTCCGTTCAGCCCCCACTTGCTGATGGCGGATGCGAGTGTCTGGGGTACTTTTCTGCTGGGGGTTGCTTTTAGGCATGTAATCTGTGGGTTTTATTTATTTTTCCTCCTGGTTAGGTTGCCCTCCGAGATTCGAAAACTTCCCCCAGACCTGCCGGTGGGAGGGTTTCCTGGTGTTTGGAAACTTCCTCTATTAAGACTCCCTTCCTGGGACAAATCTCCGTCCCTTACTCTATTGTCTCTCTTTTTATCTTTTATATTTTGTCCTACCTCCTTTCGAAGACAATGGGCTGCTTTTCTGGGTGTCTGATGTCCTCTGATAGCGATCAGAAGTTGTTTTGTGGAGTTTGCTCAGCGTTCAAATGATCTTTTGATGAATTTGTGGGGGAGAAAGTGGTCTCCCCGTACTATTCCTCCGCCATCTTAGCTCCTCCCCCCAACTCTCCATCTTTGATTTTGTATTTGTTATCAATTTTGTACCTTCAACAATCTAATCTTCAGTATCCATTTTCACTTAGGGGTGTGATTACTGGCTTCATTCTCTCTCCTCTTTTGACTCTCCCCTTTCTCCCCCAGGTCACCTCTATCTCCTCCCTCCCCCTTCTCTTGGCTACTTAACTCTGTGAATCTCTCTGGATGATCAAGGCTATGGAGAACACTTAGGGACCTGATTACTGACTAGACTGGTCTCTCCTATTTTGACTCTCCCTCTGCTCCTCCTGGTCACCTCTATCTCCCCCCTCCCTCTTCTCTTCTCTCTGTAACTCCGTGAACCTCTCTGGATGTTCCAGATAGTGGAGAGCACATGGGCAAAGAATATTAGGGAAAGCAAAGAAAGGAATAAATGTAGAAAAAATAAGTTTAAAAAATAAAATTAAAAAAATATAAAAGGAAAAAAAAAAAAGCAAAATTCCACAGAACTGAAACAACCCAATGTAGAGGCAGAGGTTTATAACAACAATAAAAACTGTGACTGAGGAAAACGAAACAAAAAGCTCAAAAGCTTATTTAGATTTCACAGTGCCAATAAAATAGACAACTACAACACAGGGTGAAAACAAAAGGGAAAAAAAAGGAAAAAAAATCCAAAAGAGTCTACAGAGCAAGTGAAAACATAAGAATAATAAATGTTTTTCTTGACTCAATGCTCAGAGTTGAGTCCTTTCCCTCACTGGGAATCACAGTCCACCTCACCTCCCTACATTGCCCTCCAACACTGTGCTGATCTCTGGACCTGTTGTAGGGGCAACTCAGATTCTAATCTGGTCCTACTGTATGTTCTTGTGTGTTCTTGTATGAATCTGTGTTCTTGCCTCCAATGTCCACAGCTATCAGAACCAGTGCGTTGTTTTGTGGGAGCTCTCAATGTCCTTTTATATATTCCATAGACACAGAGTCTGCCTAGTTGATGGTGTGGATTTAATCTGCAGCTTGTACAGCTGATTGGAAGGTTTGGGGTCTTCTTGCTTAGACACACTGCCCCTGGCTTTCCAATATGTTTTTATTTCCACCTCTGCATGTGGAAACCAGTATTGCCCAATACGCTCCAGTATTCTTGCCTGGAGAAAACCCCTGACAGAGAAGCCTGACAGGCCACAGCCTACAGGGTCACAAAGAGTTGGGCACAACCGAAGTGACCCTGTGCACATAGATGCAAGATTTTTTTGCCTGGGGCAGCTGTGCTCCAGGGACAGTTAAGCATGAATGTGGCTCAGCTGCTTGGCTTGTGGGGACCCTGTCAGCACAAGGTGTGCAGGTACACGGAAACTGCCTCCACCCCAAGAGTTATGGAATTCAATTCAGTTCAGTCGCTCAGTCATGTCCGACTATTTGCAACCCCATGGACAGCAGCAAGCCAGGCTTCCCTGTCTATCACCAACTCCCGGAGGTTACTCAGTCTCATGTCCATCGAGTCAATGATGCCATCCAACTGTCTCATCCTCTTTCATCACCTTCTCCTCCTGCCTTCAATCTTTTCCAGCATCAGGGACTTTTCCAAAGAATTAGTTCTTCACATCAAGTGGCCAAAGTATTGGAGATTCAGCTTCAGCATCAGTCCTTCCAGTGAATATTCAGGACTGATTTCCTTGAGGATTGGCTGGTTTGATCTCTTAGCAGGCCAAGGGACTCTCAAGAGTCTTCTCCAACACCACAGTTCAAAAACATCAATTCTTGGGCGCTAAGCTTTCTTTGTGGTCCAACTCTCACATCCATACATGACTACTGGAACAACCATAGCTTTGACTAGATAGACATTTGTTGGCAAAGTAATGTCTCTGCTTTTTAATACACTCTCTAGGTTGGTCATAGCTTTTCTTCCAAGGAGCAAATCTCTTTTAATTTATTGGCTGCAATCACCATCTGCAGTGATTTTGGAGCCCAAAAAACTGAAGTCTGTCACTATTTCCATTCCTTCCCCATTTATTTGCCATGAAGTGATGGGACCAGATGCCACGATCTTAGTTTTCTGAACTTTGAGTTTTAAGTCACCTTTTTCACTCTCCTCTTTCACTTTCATCTGGAGGCTCTTTAGTTCTTCTTCACTTTCTGCCATAATGCTGGGGGCATCTACATCTCTGATGTTATTTATATTTCTCCCAGCAATCTTGACTCCAGCTTGTGCTTCATCCAGCCAAGCATTTTGCATGATGTACACTGCATATAAGTTAAACAAGCAGGGTGACAATATACAGCCTTGACATACTGCTTTCCCTATTTGGAAACAGTCTGTTGTTCCATGTCCAGCTGTAAATGTTGCTTCTTGGCCGGCATACAGATTTCTAAGGAGACAGGTCAGGTGGTCTGGTATTCCCATCTCTTGAAGAATTTTCCACAGTTTGTTGTGACCACCCAGTCAAAGGCTTTAGTGTAGTCAATAAAACAGAAGTAGATGTTTTTCTGGAACTCTCTTGCTTTTTCAGTGATCCAGCAGATGTTGGCAATTTGATCTCTGGTTCCTCTGCCTTTTCTAAATGTAGCTTGAGTCTCTGGAAGTTCACATTTCACGTACTGTTGAAGCCTCAGTTAGAGAATTTTGAGCATTACTTTGCTAGCGTGTGAGACAAGTGCAATTGTGGAGTAGTTTGAGCATTCTTTAGCGTTGCCTTTCTTTGGGATTGGAATGAAAACTGACCTTTTCCAGTCCAGTGATCATGGCACAGTTTTCCAAATTTCTTTGGAGATTTCCAAATTTGCTGCCTTATTGAGTGCAGCACTTTCACAGAATAATTTTTTAGGATTAGAAATACCCCAACAGGAATTTCATCACTTCCACTAGCTTTGTTCTTAGTGATGCTTCCTAAGGCCCATTTGACTTCGCACGCCAGGATGTCTGGCTCTAGGTGAGTGATCACACCCTCGTGGTTATCTGGGTCATGAAGATCTTTTTTGTATAGTTCTTCTGTGCATTCTTGCCACCTCTTCTTAATATCTTCTGCTCCTATTAGATCCATTCGACTTCTGTTCTTTATTGTGCCCATCTTTGCATGAAATGTTGCCTTGGTATCTCTAATTTTCTTGAAGAGATCTCTAGTCTTTCCCATTCTATTGTTTTCTTCTATTTCTTAGCATTGATCACTGAAGAAAGTTTTCTTATCTTTCCTTGTTATTCTTTGGAACTCTGCATTCAAGTGGGTACTATAGATTTCCATTTCACCTTTGCCTTAAGGTTCTTTTCTTTTCTCAGCTATTTGTAAGGCCTCCGCAGACAACCATTTTGCCGTTTTGCATTTCTTTTTCTTGGTCTTGATCACTTTTTGATCAAGTGATCACTTGACCACTTTTTGATGGTCTTTATCACTGCTTCCTGTACAATGTCAAGAACCTCTGTCCGTAGATGTCAGGCACTCTATCAGATCTAATCCCTTGAATCTATTTGTCACTTCCACTGTATTATCATAAAGGATTTGATTTAGGTTATACCTGAATGATCTAGTAATTTTCCCTACTTTCTTCAATTTCAGTCTGAATTTGGCAATTGGGAGTTCATGATCTGAGCCACAGTCAGCTCCCAGTCTTGTTTTTGCCAACTGTATAGAGCTTCTCCATCTCTGGCTACAAAAAATATAATCAATCTGAGATTGGTATTGACCATCTGGTGATGTCCATGTGTAGAGTCTTCTCCTGTATTGTTGGAAGAGGGTGTTTGCTATGTGACCAGTGGGTTCTCTTTGCAAAACTCTGTTAGCCTTTGCCCTGCTTCATTTTGTGCTCCAAAGCCAAATTTGCCTGTTACTCCAGTATCTCTTGACTTCTACTTTTGCATTCCAGTCCTGTATAATGTAAAGAAATCTTTTTGGGAGTGTTAATTCTAGAAGCTCTTATAGGTCTTCATAGAACTATTCAACTTCAGCTCCTTCAGCATTACTGGTTAGGGCACGGTTATGTCATTACTGGTCATGGCTCTATATGAGTGTTTTTGCGAGCCTCTTGTATCTGACGATCAGAAGGTCTCTTTGGCCGGTCTTTCTCTGTAGCTCTGCCCGTTTAGGCACTTAGAGGACTCCTGTGCCTGGGGTCCTTCTCTGTTGTTTCACACATCAGGCACTTAAAGGGGCACCCTGGGTGGGGTCCTCCTCTGTTGATCAGGCACGTTAAATGGGACCCTGGGTGGGGTCCTACTCTATAGTTCGGTGAATCGCGTTTGATGGGTGAGCTTCTCTATTGTTCACCACTGGATGCTGGCGGGTGGGGAGAGAAAGGCTATGGTTACCTGTGTGACTCAGAAGTATCACCTTGCTTCCATGGCTGCTCAACTTTCTCCACAGTCATTTCCCACCACAGTCTCCTCCCTCACATCCCCTCTCCACAGTCAATAACAGCCCTCACCCTGGGATTGTTCCACAATCCCTAAATTCCAGCTCGCAGCCACTGTGCCTTCCAGGGGACCTGCGTCCGTTTGGGCTATCTATGGCTGCGGCAAAGACTGTCTGATTCTCATTCCATTTAGGCTGCAACACAGATCAGCTGTTTCACTCCCAGTCTTAATGTTTCTCCTCTCACTCAGACATTTGCCTCGATGTGGTATAGGTCCTATCCATCAGTTCCCCCACCCACTGAGGGCAGTTCTATTCCTACTAACACTCCTGTTTTTCCCACTATTTCATTCTTCCTACTGAGTTTTGCGAGGTTTGATATATTCTTTCCCACTGGTCAGGTACTCCTGTCAGCTCTCAGCCGGTGTTCTGCATGCACTTCTGTGTCTGAAGGTGTATTTCTAATGTATCCATGGAGAGAGATATACTCCATGTCCACCTATTCCTCTGTCATCTTATTCTCCCATGTTTTTTGGTTTCTTGACAGTCTCTCATGGCTAGACTGGAACCTCCATGGAGACTTGTAATGGTATCCAGCGAAAAATGTTCCTAGAGTTACCGAATACACAAAACTATTTTAGAGAGATGTAAGAAAATATCCTTGTGAGCTACCATTGGGGGCGTACTTCCTAAATATTGTTTTAAGCCCATAAAAGATTAATATAAAGAATATACAAATATTTTTAATATCCCATGATCATCAAGAAGGAAAGTGCAGTTGCAATTTGTGGAAATGGGCAAAGGATACAAATAGGTGTGGCCTGTGGAGGTGGGAGTCAGAGCCACCTAGATGTCCACTCACTATCCTCCTGCCCTAATGTTAGACCCTTAGGTGGGTCTGGTTAACTCATTAGTTTCCACTTGTGGGATGGACAACAGCAGAAGTCAACACACTAGACCCTTGCTTGGTACGTTCTTTGGCCTTTCCTGCCACATGTCTGACCAAAGTGTCCACACCAACTCTACGTACCCATGTGACTCTGGATCTTCACTGAAACAGTTGTTTACCAGGGATGATGGCAAAAAACTATGAATATCTGCTAAACGTACAACTAAAACTGTAACAACGTCTGCTCATGGCTCCCCCTTTGTAGCACCCACAGAAAGACTGAGACAGAGAGCTCATTTAAACATCTGTAATCAACTGCAAGGCTTTGTTTCCCACTTGGTTTTCATATAAGATCCCTAGACCAGCTCTACACTGCCTTTTACTCAGAGAAGCTTGCCTGATCTCCTCCCCTCCTGTTGATTTTATCGATTTATTTTTGCATGTGTTGGGTCTTCCTTGCTGTGCCCAAGCTTTCACTAGTTGTAGGGAGTGGGGGCTACACTCTACTTGCTGTGCACTGGCTTCTCATTGCAGTCACTTCTCTTATTGCAGAACATGAGCTCTAGAGCACAGGTTCAGCAGTTATGGTGCTCTGGCTTAGTGGCGTTTCAGCTTGTGGGATCTTCCCGGGGCAGGGATCGAACCTGCGTCCCCTGCATTGGCAGGTAGGGTCTCAACCACTGGACAACCAGAGAAGTCCCTGATGAGCTGATATTGAAATTTATGTGGGAACTGAAGCCCAGTGATAGCCTGAAGAATTGTGACTATGCACAAATAAAAAGAATAACAGCCTAATTTCATGGCTTACTCTACATGTCCAGCACCAGAGCTGTGGCTCCATGGGACAGGAAAGACCATCCAGAAGCATCTCCAGACATATGTATGCGGTCAATGGATATTCGGTAGAGGAGTTTAGATAATTCAATGGGGGGAGGATAGTCTTTTGTTGAACAATTGTGGAATATCCATACGGGGAAAAACAAACCTGCATTTCCTTGTGTTCTTACCTTCCGTCATTCACAAACATGTTTACGTTCAAACTCTCAGGGTTCTACAGGCAAAAGCTAAAAGGATAAAAAGTTAAGGACTCAGATGAGAACTTTGTGACCTTTCAGTATGCAAGTCTTTCACGTTTGAAGTCAATATCAATAAGTGTGAAGAACAAAAAGAACAATATGAACCCAGTCTTCACCAATCAAAAATACCAGTCAGATGATATTACTACTCTGATGAAAATTGTATGAGTTTTCTAGGGCTTCCATCATAAAGTACCACATAGGAGATGCCTTCAGACAAGAGAAATTTATTCTCTCACAGTTCAGGAGGCAGGGAGTCTGAGACTGGTGTTGGCAGGCTGATTGATTCTGATGGCACTGAGGGAGAGTCAGTTCCAGGTCTCTCTCATAGCTTCTGGTAGTGGCCAGCAGCGCGTGGCCTTGTCTGCCTTGTAGACACTTCACTCCAACTCTTCCTGTGTCTTCACACAGCCTCTGTGTGTGTGTCCACATGGCTTTCTTATCAATGTACCAGTCATCGGATTAGGGCCACCATAACACAGTGTGACCTCATCTTAACTAAGTATATCTGCAAAACCCTATTTCCAAATCAAGTCACATCCACAGGCTCGAGGGGTTGAGACTGCAACATCTTTTTCGGGTGGACACAATCCAACCCACAGCCACCCTCCACCACCTCCCACTTCACTCTGAGCACAAGCCCTCAGCATGTCCCCTGAGGCCTCCACATCCAGTCCCTGTCAGCTCTCGGCCCCCTGTCCTGCTGCTCTCCTCTTCTCCCACTCTGCTCTGGCCACGCTAGTCTCACGCTCCCAAACCTCCTCCAGGTTCACTCAGTCTCTGCTTCACAACAAAGCCGACCCGGACCACCCGGTTGAAAATGGAAAACCACTCCTCCAAGCGCTCCCTCTGCTTCTCCGGCTGCACTTCCAGCCAGGCTTCTCACCACCTTCCCGTAGTCTACCTAATGTAGTTTTTTCATTTCATTTCTTTTGACATTTTAAATGGTATTTTTTATTGAAGGATAATTGCTTAATAGAATTTTGTTGTTTTTTGTCAAACCTCAGCATGAACCAGCCATAGGTGTACATATATCCCCTCCCTTTTGAACTTCCCTCCCACCTCCCTCCCCATCTCACTCCTCTAGATTGATACAGAGGCCCTGTTTGACTTTCCTGAACCATACAGCCAATTCCCATTGGTTATTTTATGTACGGTAATACAAATTTCCATGTTACTCTTTCCATGCATCTCCTCCTTTCCTCCCCTTCCCATGTCCACAAGTCTATTCTCTGTGTCTGTATTTCCATTGTTGCACTGTAAGTAAATTCTTCAGTACCATTTTTCTATATTCTGTTTATATGCATTAGAATATGATATTCATCTTTCTCTTTCTGAATTACTTCACTATGTATAATAGGTTCTAGGTTCATACACCTCATTAGAACTGACTCAAAAGCATTTTTAATGGCTGCATAATATTCCATTGTGCAAATGTACCACAAATTTTTTATCCATTCATCTGCCCATGGACATCTAGGTTGCTTCCATGTTCTAGCTATTGTAAATAATGTTGCAATGAACAATGGGATTCATGTCTCTTTTTCAGCTTTGGTTTCCTCAGGGTATATGCATAGGAGTTGGATTGCTGGGTCATATGTTGATTTTATTCCTAGTTTTTTAAGGAATCTCCATACTGTCTTCCATGGAAGCTATATCAATTTACATTCCCACCAACTGTGCAACAGCGTTCCCTTTTCTCCACACCCTCTCCAGCATTAATTGTTGGTAGAC
Organism: Cervus canadensis; assembly: GCF_019320065.1. Classification (NCBI taxonomy): domain Eukaryota; kingdom Metazoa; phylum Chordata; class Mammalia; order Artiodactyla; family Cervidae; genus Cervus; species Cervus canadensis. The sequence continues at coordinate 145,064,996 of NC_057419.1, forward strand.
TTTTTGATGATGGCCATTCTGGCTGGTGTGAGGTGATATGTCATTAAAGTGTTGATTTGCATGTCTCCATTAATGAGCAATGTTGAGCATCTTATGTGTTTGTGACCAATCTGTATGTCTTTGGAGAAATGTCTGTTTAGGTCTTTTTTTCCATTTTTTGATTGGATTGTTTATTTTTCTGGTATTGAATTGTATGTGGTGCTTCTACATTTCAGAAATTAGTCTTTTGTCAGCTGTTTCATTTGCTATTATTTTCTCCCATTCTGAGGGTTGTCTTTTCATCTTGCTTAGTGTTTCTTTTGCTGTGCAAAAGTTCTTAAGTTTCATCAGTTCTCAACTGTTTACTTTTGCTTTTATTTCTGTTACTCTAGGAGGTGGGTCATAGTGGATCTTGCTTTGATTTATGCCTATGATTTCCTCTAAGAGTTGGATAATAGTTTCTGGTCTTCCATTTAGGTCTTTAATCCATTTTTACTTTATCCTTCTGTATGGTTTTAGGAAGTGTTCTAATTTCATTCTTTTCCATGTAGCTGTCCAGTTTTCCCAGCACCATTTTTGTAGAAATTGGTGAGCTTTGATTTGTTAAACAAATACTTTCTTTCTTTTGCCCCATCAGGTCTTATTTGGGGAATGCTGAAACATCACAGTGTCACACGAGATCTTTTGTTGCAGTGCACAGACACTCCGGTTGCGATGCCCAGGCTCAGTAGTTGCTCCACTGCATGTAGGATCTTAGTTCCCTGACCAGAGATAGAAATGATGTCCCTTACATTGTGAGGCAGGCTCTGTTTTAAAAGATTCATTTGTTTGTTTGTTTATGTAATTTTGGCTTGTCTGGGTCTTTGCTGCTGCACACATGGGGTCTTTTTAGTTGTGGTAAGTGGGGGCTACGCTCTAGTTGCAGCAGATAAGCTTCTCATTGTGCAACTTCTCTTGTTCCAGAGCACAGGCTCTAGGCACTCCAGCTTCAGTAGTTGCAGCTGGTGGGCTCTAGAGCACAGGCTCAGCGGTTGTCGTGCTTGGGCTTAGTGGCAATTCAGCTTGTGGGATCTTCCCAGAGCAGGGATCGAATCCATGCTTCTTGCATTGGCAGATAGAGTCCCAAACATTGGACAACCAGGGAAGTCCTTGATGAGCTGATATTCAAATTTATATGAGAACAGATGCCTGATGATAGCCTGAAAAATTATGACTATTCACAAATAAAAAGACTAACACAGCCTAATTTCATAGCTTATTCTACATATCCATTACTGGAGCTGTGTATCTATGGGACAAGACTGACAATCCAGAAGCATTACCAACTTTTAACTTTAATCAGGCCCCACTTGTTTACCTTTGTTTTTATTTCTGTTACTCTAGGAAATGGGTCATAGTGGATCTTGCTTTGATTTATGTCATAGAGTGTTCTGCCTGTGTTTTCCTCTAAGAGTTTTATAATAGTTTCTAGTCTAGTTTCACATGTAGCTGTCCAGTTTTCCCAGCACCATTTATTGAAGCTGCTGTCTTTGTTCCATTGTACATTCTTGCATCCTGTGTTAAAAATAATGTACTGGGGTGGTCCCAAAATGGCAGAGGAATAGGACTAGGAGACCATTTTTCTCCCCCAAAAGTTCATCAAAAGATCATGTGAATGCTGAAGAAATTCCATGAAACAACTTCTGAACCCTGGCAGAGGACACCAGGCACCCAGAAAGGCAGCCAATTCTATTTGAAAAGAGGTAGGACAAAATATAACAGACAAAAAGAGAGGCAAAAGAGACCCGTCCTGGGGAGGGATTCGTGAAGGAGGAGAAGTTTCCAATCAGTGGGAAACCCTCTCACTGCCAGATCTGTGGGGAGCTTGGAATCTCAGAGGGCAACATAACCAGGAGAAAGTAAAAGAAAACCACAGAATAGGTGCCTAACTGAAACTCCCAGCGGAGAATAGCCCAGACGATCACATCCTCCATCAGCGAGTGGGGGCTGGATAGGGAGGTGTGGGTTTCCTGCTTAGGGTAAGGACTGGGCCTGAATGCCCTGAAGACAGTCTGAGGGAGCTAACATGAGATAGCAACCCCAACTGTAGGATAGACAAAGATAAAAAAGAGAGAGAGAGAGAACTCCTGCCAAAGGCTCTAACCTAAGGTACAGCCTGGCCCGCTCACAGAACAAAGGACTGAGCAATCTCCAAAGGAGAGCTGGCTGGCTGTGGGCTAGCCCCTTGCCCGCTGGAGGCAGAGAAGCAGGCGTGTGACTGCCATAGCCGGAAGGCGAGGGGCCATCTCGGTCCCAGAGATGGCATCCTCCACCAGACTGTGAGCAGGCTCCCAGTTGCTACCATGTCTTTCTGGGATCCTGGACAGTTGACATCTGCCAAGAGGGTAACAGCCTGAGATCAGATCCCCAGAGGAGACACACGGCACACCTGAGATGGTGCTCTCACGGTGCACCCGGGAAACCAAGGCACCAGGACCGGGGAGGTGATTAAGATGTATGGGCCACCTGGGACAGTGTGCTTGCCAAGCACCAGGTGGCCTGAGCTGCTCAGACCTGGGGAGGGCACAAAACGCACGCCCAGCCAAGTCTGTGCCCCTGTGCAGTACCCAAGAACCTGAACCTGAGCAGCTCAGGCCTGGGAAGTGCATAAAACACAGGGCCTGCTTTGCACAGTTCCCCTGCAGAGCAACCTGGATCCTGAGCACTGTAGACTGGGAAAGCACATGCCATGGTGAGCTGGGGCAAACCCAGTGTGGTGCATACACTGCGAGCACTCCCCACACACGCCACTGGTGTTTGTTTGCTGTGTTCTCAACACAACTGAACAAGTGAGCCTAAATAAGTGACCACTTTTGCCCCCTTGTGTCAGGGTGGAAATTAGACACTGAAGAGACTTGCAAACAGAGGAAGCCAAAATAAACAAAAAAGAGGGAACCACGCTGGAAGTGACAGGAGCAACAGATTAAAACCCTGTAGTTAGCATTGACTAAGCATTGGAGGGGCCTGCATACCTTGAGAAGAAGTGTAAGCTGGAACAAGGAACTATCTGAAACTGAACAGACCCCACATTGCCCCCAACAGCTCCAGAGAAATTCCTAGATATATTTTTACTATTATCATTTTTGAACCAATTTTTTATTGTTAAGCTCTTTATTACTTTTTAAATTTTCTTATTTATAACCTACTATTAACCTGCAAAAAAAGGACCCTGTTTTAAATAAAATTTCATATATATATTATAATTTTTGTGATTGGTCTTTGTTGTATTTTTAATATTGTATTTTTGAGAGTCTAACCTCTACTCTAGATTTTTCATCTTTGTTTTTTGGTATTTGTTATCAATTCTGTACTTTTAAGAATCTAATCTTCAGTATCCATTTTCACTTAGGGGTGTGATTACTGGCTTGATTGCTCACTCCCCTTTTGATTCTCACCTTTCTCCCCCAGGTCACCTCTATCTCCTCCCTCCCCCTTCTCTTCTCTACTTAACTCTTTGAATCTCTCTGGATGTTCCTGGCTGTGGAGAGCACATGGGAAGAGAATGTTAGGAAAAGCAAAGAAATAAATAAATGTAGAAAAAATATTAATAAGTTTAAAAATTAAACTAAAAAAAGACAGAAAAAAAAGGAAAATTCCACAGAACTGCAAAAGCCCAATGGAGAGGAAGAGGTTTATAACAACAATAAAAGTGTGACTGAGGAAATCAAACAAACAAAAAAAGCTCAAAAGCTTAATTAGATTTCATAGTGTCAATAAAATCAACTACAACAGAGGGTGAAAACAAAAGGAAAAAAAAATCCAAAAGCATCTACAGAGCAAGTGAAAACATAAGAATAATAAACGTTTTTCTTGAATCAATGCTCAGAGCCATTTCCCTCGCTGGGAATCACAGTTCACCTCACCTCCCTAGGATGCCCTCCGACACTGTGCTGATCTCTGGACCTGTTGTGGCGGCAGCTCAGATTCTAAGCTGGTCCTACTGTGTATTCTTGCATGTTCTTGTGTGAATCTGTGTGTTCTTGCCTCCAATGTCCACAGCTATCAGAACCAGTGTGTTTTCTTTTGTGGGCGCTCTCAATGTCTTTTTATATATTCCATAGACACAGAGTCTGCCTAGTTAATCGTGTGGACTTAATATGCAGCTTGTAGAGCTGGTGGGAAGGTTTTGGATCTTCTTGCTTAGCCACACTGCCCCTGACTTTTAATTACCGTTTTACTTCCACCTCTGCATGTGGGTCATCCACTGGGGTTTTCTCCTGAGGCTGCCTTGAAGGACTTGGGTTTGCCCCCGTGAGGGCCAGGTGTGGACGTTGTGCAGCTGCCTGGGTTTCAAGGGTTCTGGCAGCACCAGGTACTCAGGGGAGTTGGCGGCTAGGGCAGCAGGATATCTACTGCTCTAGAAGCATATGGAAACCAGTATTGGCCAATACGTGCCAGTATTCTTATCTGGAGAACCCCCCTGACAGAGAAGCCTGACAAACCACAGTCTACAAGGTCAGAAAGAGTTGAGCATGACCGAAGAGGCCCTGCGCCCACAGACACAAGATCTTTTTGCCTGTGGCTGCTCTGCCCCAGTGATAGTTGAGTGTGAAGGTGGCACAGCTGCTTGTCTTGTGGGGACCCTGGCAGCACAAAGTGTGCAGGGACACGGACTGCCTCTGCCCCAGGAGTTATGGCCCTCATTGCAGTTCAGTCACTCAGTCATGTCCAACTATTTGCAACCCCATGGACTCCAGTACCCCCCAATACCCTGTGTATCACCAACTCCCAGAGCATACTCAACCTCATGTCCATCGAGTCAATGATGCCATCCAACACTCTGATCCTCTGTCATCCCCTGCTCCTCCTGCCTTCAATCTTTCCCAGCATCAGGGTCTTTTCCAATGAGTTAGTTCTTCACATCAGGTGGCCAAAGTATTGGAGATTCAGCTTCAGCATCAGTCCTTCCAATGAACACTCAGGACTGATTTTCTTTAGGATGGACTGGTTGGATCTCCTTGCAGTCCAAGGGACTCTCAAGAGTCTTCTCCAACATGATAGTTCAAAAGCATCAATGCTTCAGCGCTCAGCTTTCTTTATGGTCCAACTCTCACATCCATACATGACTACTGGAAAAACCATAGCTTTGACTAGATGGACATTTGTTGGCAAAGTAATGGCTTTGCTTTTTAGTATGCTGTCTAAGTTAGTCTTAGATTTTCTTGCAAGGAGTAAGTGGCTTTTAATTTCATGGCTGCAGTCACCATCTGCTGTAACCTTGGAGCCCAAAAAACTAAAGGCTTTCACTGTTTCCATTGCTTCCCATTTATTTGCCATGAAGTGATGGGACCTGATGCCATGATCTTAGTTTTCTGAATGTTGAGTTTTAAGCCAATTTTTTCACCCTCCTGTTTCACTTTCATCAAGAGGCTCTTCAATTCTTCAATTTCTGCCATAAAAGTGGTGTCATCTATATATCTGAGGTTACTGATATTTCTCCCAGCAATCTTGATTCCACCTTGTGCTTCATCCAGCACAGCATTTCATATGATGTACTCTGCATGTAAGTTAAACAAGCAGGGTGACAATATACAGCCTTGACATACTCCTTTCCCGATTTGGAACCAGTCTGTTGTTCCATGCCCAATTCTAACTGTTGCTTCTTGACCGGTATACAGATTTCTCAGGAGGCAGGTTAGGTGTCTTGGTATTCCCATCACTTTAGGAATTTTCCACAGTTTCTTGTGATCCACAGAGTCAAAGGCTTTAGTGTAGTCAATAAAGCAGAAGTAGATGTTTTTCTGGAACTCTCTTGCTTCTTGGATGATCCAACGGATGTTGGTTCCTTTGCCTTTTCTAAATGTAGCTTGAACGTCTGGAAGCTCACATTTCATGTAATGTTAAAGCCTCAGTTGGAGAATTTAGAGCATTACTTTGCTAGCGTTTGAGACAAGTCCATTTGTTCAGTAGTTTGAACATTCTTTGGCATTGCCTTTCTTTGGGATTGGAATGAAAACTGACCTTTTCCAGTCCAGTAGTCACACAGTTTTCCAAATATTTTGCAAAACGTTTTTTCCAAAAATTTTTTTGAAATATCCAAATTTGCTGCCATATTAAGTGCAGCATTTTCACAGCATCATCTTTTCCGGTTTGAGCTCAACTGGAATTCCATCATTTCCACTAGCTTTGTTCTTAGTGATGCTTCCTAAGGCCCACTGGACTTCCCATTCTAGGATGTCTGGCTCTAGGTGAGTGATCCCACCATCATGATTATCTGGGTCGTGAAGCTCTTCTTTGTACAGTTCTTCTGTGTATTCTTGCCACCTCTTCTTAATATCTTCTGCTTCTGTTAAGTCCTTAGCATTTCTGACCTTTATTGAGCCCATCTTTGCATGAAGTGTTGCCTTGGTATCTCTAATTTTGTTGAAGAGATCTCTAGTCTTTCCAATTCTATTTTTTTCTGCTATTTCTTTGCATTGATCAGTGAGAAAGTGTTTCTTATCTCTCCTTGTTATTCTTTGGAACTCTGCATTCAAATGGGTACTATTGCTTTCCTTTTCACCTTTTCCTTTAGCTACTCTTCTTTTCTCAGCTATTTGTAAGGCCTTCGCAGACAACCATTTTGCCTCTTTTTCTTGTGGATGGTCTTGATCTCTGCCTCCTGTACAATGTCAGGAACCTGCATCCATAGTTCTTCAGACACTCTGTCTATCAGATTTAATCCCTTGAATCTATCTGTCAGTTCCACTGTATAATCGTAAGGGATTTGGTTTAGGTCATACCTCAATGGCCTAGTGGTTTTCCCTACTTTCTTCAATTGAAGTCTGAATTTGAAAATAAGGAGTTCATGATCTTAGCCACAGTCAGCTCCCAGTCCTGTTTCTCTGGACTGTGTAGAGCTTTTCCATCTCTGGCTACAAAGAATATAATCAATCTGATTTGGTATTGACCATCTGGTGATGTCCATGTGTAGAGTTTCCTCCTGTTTTGTTGGAAGAGGGTGTTCGCTATGACCAGTGTGTTCTCTTGGCAAAACTCTATTAGCCTTTGCCCTGCTTCATTCTGTGCCCCAAAGCCAAATTGCCCTGTTACTTCAGGTATCACTTGACTTCCTGCTTTTGCATTCAAACCCCTTATAATGAAAAGGACATCTTTTTCGGGTGTTAGTTCTAGAAGGTCTTGTAGGTCTTTATAGAACTGTTAAACTTCAGCTTCTTCAGCATGACTGGTTGGGGCATGGTTATGCCATTACTGGTCATGGCCCTTTCTGAGTCTTTGTTCGAGCCTTTTGTAGCTGGCAATCAGAAGGCCTCTTTGGCCAGTCTTTGTAGTTCTGCCCACTGAGACCTCCCTTGCCTGGGGTCCTTCTCTTGTTTGACACGTCAGACACATAGAAGGGAGTCCCTGGCTTTGATCATATTCTGTAGGTTGGCACATGAGGCACTTAAAGGGGCACCCTGGGTGGGGTCCTACTCTGTAGTTTGGTGCATCAGGCGTTTGATGAGCCAGCCTCTCTATTGTTTAGTTGTTGATGCTGGTGTACAGGGAGAGTGAGGCTATGGTGATGGCTCCACCCCGTCCCTGGACTCTGCAGTATCAGCTTGCTTCCATGGCTGCTTGGCTTTCCTCCACAGGCATTTCCCACCACAATCTCCTCCCTCACACCCCCTCTATCCATCTCTCTGCAGTCAACAGCAGCCCTTGCCCTGGGATTGTTCCACAAACCCTAAATTCCAGCTCCCAGCCACTGCAGCTTTCAGGGGACCTGTGTTCTTCTCAGGGCTATCTATGGCTCAAGCAAGGACTCTCTGATTCTCATTCCGTTTAGGTTGCCACAGATCAGCTGTTTCACTCCCAGCCTTAAATGTTTCTCCTCTGACTCAGACAATTGCCCTGATGTGGGGATCAGACCCCTTCTTCAGTTCTCCCACCCACTGAGTTTAGTTCTAGTCCTACAAACACTCCTGTTTTTCCCACTAGTTCCTTCTGCCTCCCGAGTTTTGTGGGGTTCCATATATTCTTTCCTGCTGGTCAGGCACTCCTGTCAGCTCTCAGCTGGTGTTCTGCATGCACTTCTGTGTCTCAAGGTGTATTTCTGATGTATCCATGGCGAGAGATGTACTCCATGTCCACCTATTCCTCTGCCATCTTGTTGTCCCGTGTTTTTTCATTTATTGGCAGTCTCTCCCAACCAGACTGTAACCTCCATGGAGACCAGAAATGGTGTCCAACAAAAAATGTTCCTTGAATTGCCAAATAAATAAAACTATTATGGAAAGGTATGAGAAAATATCCTTGTGAGATAAGAGTGGGGAAGTACTTCCTAAACATTGTTTCAAGCCCATAAAAGATTAATATCAAGAATATACAAATATTTTTAATATCTTATAATCATCAAGAAACTAAGGGCAATTACAATTTGTAGAAATGGACAAAGGACACAAACAGGCTAGTTGTAGAAGAGAAAAACCCCAAAGGTCGCAGGATATGGTAGGAATGGAGATGGGTGCAGCTATAGCAGGGAGCAGCCTGGTATGACTGCATCCAGTGAAGCCTGCACATCCTTGAACTCCAGCATTTCTGCTTCTGGGAAACTGTGACCAGTCCCCTCAGTGGGAGTGTCTGAGGGTGTCCTCACGGTGTCATCTGTGGAAGCGAGAGTCAGAGCCATAGACCCTTTGTCTAAGGAAAACCCTTTGGGCTTTCCTCCCACATGTCTGACCAGAGTGTCCACACCTACTCTCTGCATTCTCATGGGATTCTATATCTGCCCTGACACAGTTTCTCTCCAGGAATGATGGCAGAAACATATTAATATCTGCTAAACTTACAACTGAAACTATAACAATACCTCCTCATGCCTCCCACCTTGCAGCACCCACAGGAAGACTGGGACAGAGAGCTCATTTAGTCATCTGTAAGCAACTGCAAGGCTTTATTTCCCACTTGGTTTTTGTACAGGATCCCTGGCCCAGTTCTGCCCTGCCCTTTACTCAGAGAAGATGGCCTGCTCTCCTCCCTCCTGTTGATTTTATTGATTTATTTTTGTATGTGTTGGGTCTTCCTTGCTGTGCCCAAGCTTTCTCTAGTTGTAGGGAGTGGGGTCTAAATTCTAGTTGCTGGGCACAGGCTTCTCATCATGGTCACTTCTCTGATTGCAGAACATGGGCTCTAGAGCACAGGCTCAGTAGGTGTGGGGCGTGGGCTCAGTCGCTCCGTGGCATGTTGGATCTTCTCAGACCAGGCATCAAAGCAATGTCTGTTGTATTGGCAGGTGAATTCTTGTCCACTGAACCCCCAAGGAAGTCCTCCACATGTTTTCTCTCACTCTGTCCTGAACTGTAACCACTATTCTAACCTCTGCTTTCTCCTGGATTAAACATATATGTGTATATGTGTGTGGGGGATCAATCATGTCTGACTCTTTGTGACCCATGAACTGGAACCCGCCAGGCTCCCAGTCCATGGGATTTTCCAGGCAAGAATACTGGAGTGGGTTCCCATTTCCTTCTCCAGGGGATCTTCCCCACCCAGGGACTGAACCTGTGTCTGTTGTGTCTCCTGCCTTGGCAGTCGGATCCTTTACCACTAGCAGCACCTGTGTTTTGGAAGGTGCTGAAAGAAAGTGTGTGGCTTCATAAGCTGGACCACCTGAATCATTTCCTCTACAAGGAGTTCACTGACACCACCCACTCACACCTGCAGTGTGTCCCTTACCTCTCCTTTCACACAGGTCCAGCTTAGTGTCTGCAGCCTTTGACACATCCCCCTTGCATGTGTTTCAACCTAAATATCAGCTGTATTACTGATGAAACTGATTGGGAAGAACGTGGCTTGGGCAGCTGTTTTTGTTGTTCAGTTGCCCAGTCGTGTCTGACTCTGCAACCCCGTGGACTGCAGCTTGCCAGGCCTCTCTGTCCCTCACCATCCCCCAGAGTTTGCCCAAGCTCATGTTCATTACATCTCTAATGCCATCCAGCCATCTCATCCTCTGACATCCTCTTCTCCTTCTGCCCTCAAACTTTCCCAACACCAGGGACTCTGCCAGTTGTTGACAATTTTTTCATTACTTTGGTTAATGATTCAGTGGAATTCATGTATATAGTTCTTTCCATTAATGGTTATTTCCTGAAAGTATTAATATATTCCAAAAGTTAGAAATATTGACCTAAATGTTTATTTCTCTATTTCTTTTTAAAGACTCTGGAACACAGGGAATTCCCTGGTGGTCCAGTGGTCAGGACTCCAGGCTTCCACTGCAGGAGGCACGGCTTTGGTCCCATGTCAGGGAACTAACATCCTACAGGCCGTGAGATGCAGCAAAACAAAAGATGGAGAGGAAACAGAGTCTCTTAAAAAAAAAAAAAAGATTCTTGATCACATGTTCTCTCAAAAAATATTCCTGCTTCCCAATTGCTGGATTCCCAACATCCTTGCCCAACACATATTGGCTTGGTTTTGTACTAAAATAAAAAACTTAGTTTGCTAAATTCACTGATTAGTTCTTGTCAATATTTTGTAGATTCCATATGATTACCTGCATAAACAGTTATGTTGTCTGTGGATACTTTTACTTTTTCCTTTCCAATTGAGATGCCTTTTATCCATTGATTTCTCTCCTCATAATGGTTTGGATATTTCTGATTCTGGGCATACTCTTTTCCTTGGGTGCTAGGTATATTTTTCCCTAGGTATATTCCACAACTTTAAAAAATGTAATGTTGTTTACTTACTTAGAAACACTTTGATCCTGTTGAGTCTTGCATTAAGGTTTGATTGGTGGGAGTTTGAGAGAAGATCCCTCTGAGTCCTGTATATGATGTCACCTGAATGAAGAGTTTCTGCTATGGCTCCAGCAGACTCTCTGCCCATGTGCAGGGTTCTCTCCTCCCTCTGCCGCCCTCTCCTCTCTGGTCTGCCGCCTGCCAGCTCCAATAGCCTGTGCTCTGCAACCCCCCCTCGACACCCAGGGGGCTGGCTGGACATGGCCTGGGCAGTCTGTGTAGATAGCAAGCTGGGGCAGCTGCACAGCTCATCTCTTCCATGTCTCGGCTCCCAGAGATCACTGCTGATCCTCCCTGGCCTGATGCCCAGGTTTTTCACAGCCTGAGCTTCATATATTTTGGCCTGTTTTAAGGGGATCTTTGAAGCCAGTGGCAGGGGAGACCCGGTCCTGCTCCTCCATATGCATGAACAGAGTCTGCCATGACAGAACCAGGAGAGCTCTGCCCCCGTGGACCTGAGGAAGGCACGTGCTGCTGCTGGGGATGGTGGCAATGGTCCTGGGGGTGACAGTGATAAGAGTTATCTCACCTGCCAGCACCCAGCAGCTCTAATGGCTACAGTGATCCTTCCTTTCAAAATGTAAGCCATTTATGTCTCCCCTGTTCAGTTCCCTTCACTAGCTTTATTCTCGCTCAGAATAAGCCAGAGGTCCTTCTACTGACCAGAAAGGCCCCATATTCTCATCTGTGAACCCACATTGCCTCTGTACCTCCTCTGCTATGCTCACTCTTGCTCACTCCATGCCAACCACACTGGCCTCTTGGCTGCACACTCAACATTCCAGGTTTTCTTAGGAATTAGTGCTTTTGCATAGTCTGTTCTCCCTGCCTTGACTACCCTCTCAAGTATAGCTCCTGGCCACCTTCCTCATCTCTGAGTCTGCTCAGGTCTCATATTCTCACCCAACTTCCTCCTGCAGCCACCCTCCCCACAGCCCAGTGGGCAGCCAATCCTCTTCATGCGGTTCTTTCCCACACCACTCATCACCTTCTATAATACAGTATAATTTACAAATTTGTTTTACTTCCTGCCTCTTCCCAATAGAGATAATCAGTATTCTGACTTCTATCACCATAGAGTATGAAAATGAGTTAAAACTCATGTTGAAGACCAAAGAAATGGAAATATTTAAAATTTCAAGACAGATATAAAACAATTAGGTAGTGTTATTTTGTGTGAAAGTAAACAGAGGCTAAAACTCATTCAAATAAGAGGTTTTGACCATGAAACACACCATGAGAACACAGTGCTGGACAGAAGCCAAATGGAGGGACACACCCCATGGATTGCCCTGCCTTCTCCATGGAGGTCTCCCAGGAAGTGATGTCCGTGTGTGGTGCCAGAGTGGGATTGGGTTCACGATCAGCCTTGTGGAGTTCCAGTGACTGGCAGCCTTGATTGGAAAGGCCATCCTGTCCCTTCGGCCCTCCAGTGCCCCATCTGCCGTCAGTGAGGTGCCCATGTGGAAGGGGTCTCTGTCTCAGCTCTCTCTCTCATCAGACCCCCTGCTCCAGCCTGCACAGTGCCACTCTGTCTCAGAAAGTGAAAACTAAATTTATAAAAACAAATGGCACAATTAAAGAAATAATAATAAATGCAATTTAAGATCAAAGAAAATAAAGTAGAAAGCTGGAAAGTTAGGGAGGTGCCTGGTGGAGTAAAGGGGCCTGTGTTCAAGGGGCCTGGGGCTCAGAGACCTTCAGGTTAGGTTCCCTGGCCCTAGCATCTCAGGTTAGCGTTGTGGGCCAAAATACCCTTCTTTAGATCGGGGGCTAGGTCTGCAGTGTCAGGAAAAATCGTTCGTGGTAATCGGCCTGTTCCTTGACCACAGTGAGGAAGTTCACGTGGCTTCTCCTCCTTTGTCTCAGCACCAGGATTCCCCTTGGCCGTAGGGTCTGTGCCTTTGGCCTGGTTCCCCCAAACCTGAGCCTCAACTACTCTGGTTGTCTCTGCCTTACATCATGGCCTAAAGACGCTGCTGACCCGGCACCCAGGGCAGCTGGGAGCATCAGCCATGGGGAGAAGAGAGGTGAGGGCACAACAGACCCCTGCTGTTGCTTTTTAATGTCAGTACCGAAGGTCACCTTTATCTGTGGTATCTGGCAGGGCTGTTGATTTTACTGTCAACTACTGAAGCTAGTTTCTGGCGCAGAAAAAAGACATGGTCGGCTGACCAGAAGCAATGCTTGTTCCAGCCACCTACTGAATGGCTTGCAGCAAAGAACATGGATGAGGGGCATTCCATGTGATTCAGGATAGGCCTATTGTATATGAAAACAGCAGGGAAGTCTATTTTCATCACTCAGCCTTCAAAACGTGTTCCGAGTTTTTATCAGAGGTCATTATTTATATAAAAGGGCACTTATTCTTCCTTATAACTTTTATTAATGCCAGAAATGAAACAGTAAAACCACAGTGAATTTTTCAAAATGTCATGATTTTGTCACATTCACAGGTGCCAGGGCTTGGGATTTCAACATCTTTTCCTGGGGACACAATCCAACCCACAGCCACCCTCCACCACCTCCCTCTTCACTCTGAGCACAAGCCCTCAGCATGTCCCCTGAGGCCTACACATCTAGCCCCTCCCTGTAAGCTCTCGGGCCCTGTCCTGCTGCTCTCCTCTTCACCCACTCTGCTCCAGCCACACTGGTCTCCTCACACTCCCAAACCTCCCTCAAGTCTTCACTCAGTCTCTGATTCACAAAGAAGCTGACCCTGACCACCCGGTTGAAAATGGAAAACTACTCCTCCAAGTGATGGTTCTCTTTTCTCCAGCTGCACTTCAGGCCAGAGTTCTCACCACCTTCCTATAGGCTACCTAGTGTAGTTGTTTTTCGTTTCTTGATTGTTTTTCGTTTCTGGCTGGACTGGAGCGTCCACAGAGGCCTGGAATGGTGTCCAAAAAAAATTGTTCCTTGAGTTATTGAAGAAATAAAACTACTATAGAAAATGTAAGAAAATATCCTTGTGAGCTAGGAGTGGGGAAGTACTTCCTAAACATTGGTTGAAGCCCATAACAGATTAAATAAAGAAAATACAAATATTTTTAATATCTTATGATCTTCAAGTAGGTAAGTATAATTGCAATTTGTGGAAATGGGCAAAGGATGCAAATAGGCTAGTTACAGAAGAGGAAACCCTCAAAGGTCGCAGGATGCGGTAGGAGTGGAGATGGTTGCTGCGTGCCAGATAGCAGCCTGGCACGACTGAATCCAGTGAAGCCTGCACATCCCTGAATGCCAGCATTTCCGCTCCTGGAAAACTGTGATCAGTACCCTCAGTGGGAGTGTATGAGAGTGTCCACACAGTTTTGTGTGTGGAGGCGGGAGTCAGAGCCACCTAGATGTCCCACTGTCTCTCCTTCTGTCCTAATGTCAGACCCTCAGGTGGGTCTGGTTGTTAATTCATGAGCTTACACTTGTGGCATGGCGGACAGCAGAAGTCATCATGCTAGACCGTTGCTCAGTACATTCTATGGGCTTTCCTCACACATGTCTAACCAGAGTGACCACACCTACTCTACGTACGCATGTGAATCTGGTTCTGCCCTGACATGCTTTTTCTCCAGGGATGATGGTGAAAATCTATTAATATGTGCTAAACCTACAACTAAAACTGCAACAATGTCTGCTCACTGCTCCCCCTTTGTAGCACCCACAGGGAGTCTGAGACAGAGAGCTCATTTCGTCATCTGTAAGCGACTGTGAGGCTTTACTTCCCACTTGGCTTTCGAACAGGATCCATAACCCAGGTCCACACTGCCCTTTACTCGGAGAAACTGGCCTGCTCTCCTCTCATCACGGTCACTTTGTTTATATATTTTTGCCTGTTCTCATTTTTCATTGATGCACACGGGCTTTCTCTAGTTGTTGCCAGGGGCACCTACACTCTAGTTGCTGAGCACAGGCTTCTCATTGTGGTGCCTTCTCTTACTGCAGAACATGGGCTCTAGCACAGGCTCAGTAGTTGTGGGACATGGGCTCAGTTGCTCCGTGGCATGTTGGATCTTCCCGGACCAGGCATTGAACCATGTCCCTTGCACTGACAGGTGGATTCCCGTCCACTGAAACCCATGGGAAGTCCTCCTCATGTTTTATCTTGCTCTGTCCTGAACTGTAACCACTTCTCTAACCTCTGCTTTCTCCTGGATTAAAAGTATATTGGTATATGTGTGTGTGGGCTAAATCGTGTCTGATACTTGCTACCAATGAACTGGACCCCACCTGGCACCTCCATCCAAGGGATTTTCCAGGAAAGAATACTGGGGTGGGTTCCCATTTCCTTCTCCAGGGGATTTGCCCACCCAGGGATTGAACCTGTGTCTTTTCTGTCTCTTGTGTTGGCAGGCAGATTCTTTACACAAGCATTACCTGTCTTTCGAAAGCCTGAAAGGAAAAGAGTGTGGCTTTACAACTGG
This sequence comes from Cervus canadensis, assembly GCF_019320065.1. Taxonomy (NCBI): domain Eukaryota; kingdom Metazoa; phylum Chordata; class Mammalia; order Artiodactyla; family Cervidae; genus Cervus; species Cervus canadensis. The sequence continues at coordinate 145,080,159 of NC_057419.1, forward strand.
ACCACCTGAATCATTTCCCCTAGGAGTTCACTGACACCACCCACTCATGCCTGCTGTGTGTCTCCTACCACTCCTTTCAAACAGGTCCAGTTTACCATCTGCAGCCTCTGACACATCCCCCTTGCATGTGTTTCAACCTAAATATCAGCTTTATTACTGATGAAACTGATTGGGAAGAACATGGCTTGGGCATCTGAGCCAAGTCAAGTTGCTGACTTCCTCCAGACTGGCGGAGACCTGGGGATGGCCGGCCTCAGGAAAACATGGGCCCCGAGGATTGATCCACTTTCCCAGGCTGCTGCCTCCCATGGTCCGCTTCATTCCCTGTCACACTCTGCCATGTGTGACAGACCCATTTTCTTCCGTACACATTATCTCTCAGATTTGCTTTCTCATACTGTGTCAGATTATCTGTCACACACACTCTTTCTGGCATATTCCCGTGTCACTCTATAATGCCTTTTCCATCACACTTATCCCTAACCCTAACCCTACACCCGATCTCTCCTAGACTCTCTCTCTCTCTGACACTCTGTGGGCCACACACTTATGCTCTCATGGTATCTCTGAGAGAGTTATTTTCATCAGGTTGCTAGGGAGACCAAGGCTCTTTAGGGAGGAAGTGAACAGTCTTTCTTTTTCACATTCTTTTTCCTTAGACACGGAGGCCTGGTAGGCAGCAGAATCTCTTGCTCAAGGACATGCTTTTTTTTTTTTTTTTTGAGCTCAGAACCTATGTTATGGGAGAAGGTCTGGGTAAAACTTCCATGGCCTTGAGCTCTGGGTTAACCCATTTCTTCTGGTTAATATCCTGCTGATATCATCCTGGGATGTATGTTATGGGAAAGGGTCTGGGCAACATTTTCGTAGCCTTGAGTCATCCTTTTACCTATTCTCAGCAGCTAGCAGAAGCGTATATAATGCTCTGCTTAAACTAACAAACCGGGTACTCTTTCTACTCCGTTCTGATATCTATGTCAGAAGCCTTTTCTATCCCTTTCACTTTAATAAAATTTCTACTACACAAAGCACTGAGTGACTGAAACTGCGTCTCTTGGTTCCAGAATTAAAAGTTCTCCTTTGGAGACCACGAATCCGGCAGCACTGTTCACCATTCTCCGTACACGTTAAGTTATCATCTATCATCTTGGGCGCTCACTACTGCTATCACTGCATCTTAGTTTCTTCCCGTCGCATTCTGTCCTTTTAAATCCCTGTCCCAATCACACATTCCCTCTGTCACACTCACTCAAAACCATGCACCTGTCACAGTGGTAAACTCTCTGAGAAACTCATTCTATCATACAGTGTCTTTCCTTCATACTTCTGTCACTCTCTTGTCACACACATTATTTGTCATTGGCACTATCATTTTCATTTGCAGATCTCACCATTCAGACCCAACTTAAGCCCAGTGCCTGCTGGAGCACTACGGTCATCATATTTTGAGAAATGCAGAAACCAAAATGCACAACACTTTGAGCCGCTGGTGTTGGGGAGAGAGTGGGTGTGTGTGATTTGTGTGGAGGAGACCTGCATCATGGGAGACTGGATGCGAACATGGCAATACTGTCTGAAAACTGACTCGATAGAAGAAAATATGGAAAACATATGAAACATCATATGGACTGTAGCAAGTGTTAGCTATCACTACGGATTAAGAGCATAGGTGTAGATGAACAGTGTTCAGAGGAAGGACGCTGGTGGGTCCTGTGGCTTAGCCCCTTGCCCTCTAGTCCATCGTAGTTAGTGAGCCCCCTTCTAGAGCATGACTACCCTTACAAATGTCCCCCCAACCTGACAGTGGGCCCCTGAGGGAGAGATGTGTCCAGGCTCCCTGCTGGGGTCCTCAAGGCCACAGAGCAGGGGAGAGACACAGGCATTAGACAGGGTCTACCCACACTGACTGGGAGCCAGAATGGAGAGAAACTGGGTGGGTGGGAAGGTGGGACAGGCATGCCCCACCCGTGAGCAGGCACTGCCCGCACCTCTCCTTGCAATAGGGGTGGGGGAATGCTGCTGGCCTTGGATTTGAGGGCTGAGAGGATTCTCCAGCCAGGGGGTGGGGACCAGGGACGGGAGAGGGCAAGAGACTGGGCAGTGTCCAGGGGAACATTGCCCTTCCCCCAGTCCTTGAGTCTAGCCAGTTACTCTGGTGCTTCTGAGGGGCCCTGGGCAAGCCCACAGCCTGGAGTGCCTGCAGCCTGTGTGCCTGGAGCCCCAGGCAGCCCAGCCCCATGCCATCCCCAGTGAGCACAACAGCAGGCCCCGCCTCAGGTGGGCAGGCACAGCAGGCTCTGCATCCCCGGTATCATGCCTCCAGGGCCAGGCCACCCCACTCCCATGTGAAGGCACCTGTGCAGGCATACACACAGACACACATGCCCATGTGAATGCAACTCAACCATGCTCTCTTTGACACGCACACACACACACACACACATACACACATGTACACAGGGACCCTCCCATGTGCATGCACCTGACCACACACTCTCTCGTGAGAATACATATATGCCCGTGTGCAAGCACCTCCACACACAGACACATGCACATGCCGATGGGAAGGCACCTGTGTAAGGGCACTCTCTCGGGCACACACACAGATATGCACAATCAAACGCCTATGTGCATGAATCTGTGCACGTGCTCTCTCTCACAAACACACCCATGCACACGCCCATGTGCATGCACCTGCCCATGTGCATGCACCTGCCCATGCGCTCACGCACACAGACGCACATACATGCACATGAGCTATGTGTGAGACACCAGAGGGACAGACCGGCCCTGACCCAGGGGTTCCCGACTCCCTTCTGGGAGTCGATGACAAGGACCTGCGCTCAGCAGGATGGTCACCTGTGAGCGACGCCAGGCTGGCAGCAACACAGACTTGGAGGTGCACAGGGACCGGGGCTCACTTGGGGTTTGCAGGCTTGGAGTGGAAACAGTCAGGGGCCCTGAGGAGTGGGGCGGGGTCTGTTTGAGCATGCGCACTGAGAAGCTGCCCCCACACTAAAGGGTGGAGCGCCACCCAGAGGCCTCACGGCTGAGCAGTTTACCGGGCTTCCGGGTCCGAGGCAGGGCTGACACAGAGGGCCCAGACCACGTGGGTGTGCGTCTGCGCACGCGCATTGGGGAGACATGGCACGCGAACGGCATGAAACTTCAGCAGGGAGAGCCCCTTGCCCGAGAGCCTGCAGTCATCGCGGGAACCAACGGTCGGTGGGAACCAATCGTGAGGCAGGACCAGGGTGTGTGTGCGCAGGCGCTCTGCCTATGCTGAGTTGCAGGTCGCATTACAGGGCTGTGATTAGTAGGGACGGTTCAGACTTTCCCGCCACGGAGGGCAGGGGAGAGCGGTTCAAGATGGAGTCCAAGGCACACGGTGGAGGAGCCATGAGGGCAGCTGATGAAGACGCAGGTGCCGTGGCCTCTGCAACGGGCACAGCACATGGTGGCCAAGGTGTGCCAGGTGGTGCTGGTGGCCGCCATGGCCCTGGCGACCCAGCTGGCCCTGGAGATGCCGTCAGTCGAGGAGTCCCTGCTGGCTCCGGCGACATGGCTGATCCCAGAGACCCCAGCACTGCCGGAGAGTCAGGTGGCGCAGCCGCTGCCATTCCGCAGATCCCGGGGGCACCCCACAGACCAGGGCTTGGTGGAGACACAGCACCCGGAGCCGGAGTTGTGAGTAATCGAGTCTTCCAGTTGTATCCTATTCCAGGAGCCCTAGTGGGCCAAGTGGCCGCACAAGTTGGGGTGTGGGCCAGGGGTTGTTTAGGGGTAGCAGATGGTGGGGCCTAAAGTGTAGGGGGAGGGTACTCTGGGGGGCTGGAGGGTATGGGTCAGGGGTGGCCTGACTGCCAGGGGAAGGTGGTGAGGAAAAGCAATCTGAAGGGAACCAGAGGGTCGGGTGGTAATAGCCAGGGTGTTGGGCGGTGGCCGTAAGGGAGAAGGCAGGTCTCCGCGAGCAGGGAGCCTGACGTACAGCCAAAATGACTAGTGTGGATGGTGCCTTAACCATATCTCCACCAGCACCTTCGGTGTGCCTTTCTCATCACGCGCAGAGGCGGACAACGCACGCCACATCCTGACTCGACGTACTCAACTGCGATGGCCGGTTCAGAGGCAGCTCTACGTTAATGGCCGCATGTTGGTTCTGTCAGTTCTAAAGGGGTCTGGGGTGAGGGAGGGAGTGGTGGGTGGTGACCAGTCTCAGCCCAGAAGGAGCCATAATGGAGGGTTAAGCCTAGAGGAAAAGTATGGTGGTCTGGGCTTCTCGGTGTGCGGAGACAGAGGGAGGACATGTTCCTCTTCCTTCTTCTTGGCATGAACATGAATTTCATTTTCCCTCCCTTTTAGCCGTTTGACTGCTGAAGACCATGCCCTGCTCCACATGGCTGTCGACTTCTGTCTGGAGCAGATTTCCCTGGTGATGTGGACCTTGCAGAACTTCGTGCCCCGCCTTTTTCCTCAGTCTCAGCACAGAAGAATGCCTTAAAACTAGCCTATGTGCCTTAGTCTCAAGTGTCCTTCCCGAGGGCATTGCTTTCTGCAGTAGTTTGATCGGGCTTCATCTTGTGCCTGTGCTGCTGCTTGTGGGCTCAGGGTCCACATAGTTTGTTTGGTCGTTGTTAAATGTGGAAAATAAAACTGAGCTACTGTGCTGTCTTTGACTTTAGTTTTAGCTTGTTCACTTCCTAATACTGCATTCATCTTCCAGTTGGAGGGGAGGTTCTGAGATCCAGATATTCAAGGAGTACAACATAAGTGAAGACAATGTAAGAAGTGGGAGAATAAGAAATTTGTGTACTGCCATTCAGAATTGATTTTGGAATATTTTCTCAGTTTTATAGTTACATTTATATATTAAGATATAATACCAGAACGTTGTTGTTGTTGTTCTGTCTCTAACTTGTGTCCAACTCTTTGCAACCCCCTGGACTGTAGCACACCAGGCTCTGTGTCCCCGCTTTCTCCTGGAGTTTGTTCAAGTTCGTGTCCACTGAGTGTGTTATGCTGTCAAACCATGTCATCCTTTGTCCTCCCATTCTCCTTTTGCCTCAGTCTCTCCCAACATCAGGGTCTTTTCCCGTGAATCAGCTTTTCGCATCTGCTGGCCAAAGTGCTGAAGCTTCAGCTTCAGCATCAGCCCTTCCAATGAAAATTCAGGACTGATTTCCTTTAGGATTGACTGGTTTGATCTTGCAGTCCAAAGCACTCTCAAGAGTATCCTTGTATCCTGAAACCATGCTAAACTTATTAATTAATTACAAAAGATCTTTTGTAGATCCCATTGACCTTTCTACATAGGCAATCATTTTGTCTGTAAATAAATACACATTTATTTCTTCCTTTCCAATTAATGCATTTTAACTGGTTTCTGTTAAAATGAAATCTCCAACACTTTGGCCACTTGATGCAAAGAGCCAAAGACCCTGAATATGGGAGAGATTGAAGGCAGGAGGAGAATGGAATGACAGAAGATGACATGGTTGGATGGCATCACGTCTCTATGGACATGAGTTTAAGCAAGTTCTGGGATATGGTGAAGGACAGGGAAGCCTGGCGAGAAGCACTCCATGGGGTCACAAAGAGTTAGACTCGATTAAGTGACTGAACAACAACACAGTGATTTCTGTTATAATGGATTGGAGTTTCCTGCTTCTTTGCCTCCTGGTAATTTTACACTGAATGCCAAGCATTATCAAATTTCCCTTGCATGCTTGATATTTTTCTATCTCTAAACTTATTTTTGTGCCTTATTCTGAAATCTTGTTAAGATGCTTGGGAACAGTTTGATCCTCTTGAGTCTTACTTTTTAACATTGGCTCTGTAGGACCAGAGCAGATCTTAGTGTAGGATGAACTTAATTAACTGAAATCTTCCATGTCCGAGAAGGCTATAGCTGGAGACAAGGACTCTTTAAAAATTTTATTTATGAAAATTATTTGTTTACTTTTGACTGTGCTGCCTCTTGTTAACTGTGTGCAGTTTTTCTGTGCTTGCAGCCATCAGGGGCTACTCTCTACTTGCTGTGCTCAGGCTCCTCATTGCAGAGGCTTCTCCTGTTAAGGAGCAGGGACTCTAGATCAGGTTGAGCTCAGTAGATGTGGCACACCGGCTTAGTTGCACCAGGCATGTGGGATCTTCCTGGCCCAGGGATCAAACCCATGTGCCCTGCATTGGCAGGCAGATTCTTAACCACTGGACCACCAGGGAATCCAAAACAAGGAGTCCTATACAGTATGAGAGTGAGTTTATGTTTGTGTATGTGTTAGGAAGTGCTGTAATTTCATTCTTTTACATGTAGCTGTCCAGTTTTCCCAGGACCGTTTTTGTAGAAATTGATGAGCTGATTTCTTAAACAAATACTTTTTTTCTTTCATCCCATCAGGCCTTATTTGGGGAATGTTGAAACATCATTGTGTCACACGGGGTCTTTTCTTGCAGTGCACAGACACTCCAGTCACGATGCCCAGGCTCAGTACTTGCTCCACTGCATTGGCAGGCAGATTCTTAACCACTAGACCTCCAGGAAAGCCAAAACAAGGAGTGTTAGAGTGATAGTAAAATCTATCTGAACATTTGATTGGTACTCTCTATTACATTTTAAAGATGCTCATATCCTTTGACCAAGTTTTGGGAATCTATCATAGGAAAATTCTAGTATATGTGGGCCAGGCAGAATCGACCACAGTGTTCATTACTGCATTGTTTGTCACTGTGAAAAACTGGTAGAAGGTAAACCCAGGGGGAAACATTGAGTAAATCATGGTAATTTCATCCTGCAGGAATAACATATGGCAATCAGAGAGCAAACCAGATAGCTAGGAACTAATATGTAAAGAGATGAAAGCAAATTGCAGAATGCTGGGTCTGGCATATTCCTGTCTTTCAGGACTTTCTGGCCCTATGAACATGTGGGGCAATGCTGAGTAGAACCACCCAGAATAAGCACAACCACCTCAACTGTCAGTGTTATCACTAGACATTAGGGAAAATCATTTCCGTATTTAGATTTCCATGTTTAACTATCTTCATAAAGAATCATGACTTTTGAAATGATGCTGCTTTGGAACATAAAGGTCTTCTCCATTTCCCCATTGGAAAAAAGCACTTACTCACAAACTTTAATTCATCAAAAGTCTGTGAGGGAGCATTGGGAAGAGGACACCCCCAAGAAGTGGATGTGGACCCCCAGAGTCAGGGGATGGAAGCTGATGGGAGGGTCAGTAGCAGGGCCGATGCTTGCATTAACGAAGAATCTTTCCTATCTCACTTTTTTTTTAAAAGTTAGAAATTGATTTTTAATTTGAGGAAAAGTCTATACCAACATTGAGGACATCTATGGGTTTTTTCACCTGGCATCCATTTCCTTCTCTTGGATCTGGTATCCTCCTATCACCCTGGGAAATCACCCCTTTCCTTTTCTCTCACTCATTATGATTATGATAGAGTTGATGTCACCTGCGATTTCAGGAGTGGGCATGTGGCTCAGGCCTGACCTATCAGAGCACTTCTTTCTTCCAGCTGTGGTGATATCATCCAACCAGTGACACTTTGGGAGCTGTAGGGGAGGCAGGTTGCCAAGGGACAGAGGGGGAGTTGGAGAGAGAAGGCAGATCTCAGGGAACCAAATGCTGGATCCAGCCTTGCTTGAAGACAGAAACTACCTCTGTACCTTGTAGTTACACAGACCCAGAGACTCTCCCTTTGGCTTAAACCAAGGTGGTTATTTTGCATTGATTTGTTCCTTTTTTCACTTGCAATAGCAAAGTCTTCATTATTATTGAATTGAGGGACCACAGTTTTATTTATTACTTAATTTTCTTGCTAAGGGATTGGCTCTTAGGTAAGAAACCATCAAGCCATACTGTAGAAAAAGAGACAAATGAGAGTTTTTTGTGGGTAAATTGCCAGAGGTGGGGGAGTGTTTACAATGGGCAGATGGAGGAAAGGGCAAAAGCTGGAGAATAGGGATAGCCATTTCTAGACAGTGCTCCCCCAAACTGGCCCTGAATGGTGAAGTCAGTCCACCAGGGGGATGGGACTCTCATCTGATTCTCCCTCCCTCAGCCAGCAAACTTGGAATCATTCAGCTACTTTGACCCCATCCATGGACTGCTGAAGCTGCTAGGTTGCTTTAAAACCTGTCGGGTCCTGTAATTATTCAGTTCCAAACCTTCCAATGGGATCCCTGTCAGTCAGAGTTGAAGCAACAGCCTTCCAGTGGACTGAAAACTCCTATGTGGTCCAGCCTGCATCTTCTCTGGCTTCATATCTTCCCTTTCCAGTACCCCTTTGCCTAGTTGGGTCCAGACACACAGGGCTTCTTGCCCTTTATGAAACATTAGGGTACATTTAAGAAAATTTGTTAGACACCACCATGGGAGAAATTGAAGAAGACCTAAAAATGCAGAGATGTATCATATGCATGTTCTTCAATCATGTCTGATGAGAAGAATTGATATTGTTCAAGGCTCAATTTCCCCGAAAGTCATCTATAGAGTCCATCAAAATGCCAGCAAATATTTTTGTAGAAATTGATGAGCCGATTTCTCAAACAAGTAGTTTCTTTCTTTATTTTGTTCCATCGGGTCTTATTTAGGGAATGTGGAAACTTCATTGTGTTATGCAGGATCTTTTGTTGCAGTGCACAGACACTCCAGTCGCGATGCCCAGGCTCAGTAGTTGTTCCACTGCATGTAGGATCTTAGTTCCCTGACCAGAGATCAAAGCGATGTCCCCCACATTGTGAGGCAGGTTCTTTTTTAAAAGATTCATTTGTTTGTTTATGTAATTTTTGCTTGGCTGGGTCTTTGCTGCTACAAACAAGGGACTTTTCTAGTTGTGGTGAGTGAGGCTACACTCTAGTTGCAGCAGATAAGCTTCTCATTGCAGTGATTTCTCTTGTTGTGGAGCAGAGACTCTAAGCACTCCAGCTTCAGTAGTTGCAGCTGGCGGGCTCTAGAGCATAGACTCAACCACTGTGGTGCTTGGGCTTAGTGGCCTTGCACCTTATGGGATCTTCCCGGGGCAGGGATCAAACCCATGTTCCCTGCATTGGCAGGTAGAGTATCAACCGCTGGACAACCAGAGAAGTCCCTGATGAGCTGATATTGAAATTTATGTGAGAACAGAAGCCCAATGATAGCCTGAAGAATTGTGACTATTCACAAATAAAAAGACTAACACAGCCTAGTTTCATAGCTTATTCTATATGTCCAGTACTGGAGTTGTGGGTCCATGGGACAGGAGTGACAATCCAGAAGCATTTCCAACTTTTAAGTTTAATCAGGTCCCACTTAGTTCAGTTCAGTTCAGTTCAGTCGCTCAGTCATGTCCGACTCTTTGCAATTCCATGAACTGCAGCATGCCAGGCCTCCCTGTCCATCACCAACTCCCAGAGTCCACCCAAACCCATGTCCATCGAGTCGGTGATGCCATCCCACCATCTCATCCTCTGTCATCCCCTTCTCCTCCTGCCCTCAGTCTTTCCCAGCATCAGGGTCTTTTCAAATGAGTCAGCTCTTCTCATCAGGTCGCCAAATGTGGCCCACTTATTTACTTTTGTTTTTATTTCTGTTACTCTAGGAGATGTGTCATAGTGGATCTTGCTTTGATTTATGTCATAGAGTGTTCTGCCTGTCTTTTCCTCTTGTTTTATAATAGTTTGTAGTCTTCCATTTAGGTCTGTAATCCATTTTGAGTTTATGTATGGTGTTTGGAAGTGTTCTAATTTCATTCTTTCACATGTAGCTGTCCAGTTTTCCCAGCACCATTTATTGAAGCGGCTGTCTTTGTTCCATTGTACATTCTTGCGTCCTGTGTTAAAAATAAGGTACTTGGGTGGTCCCAACAAGGTGGAGGAATAAGACTTGTGAGACCACTTTCTCCACACAGATATATCAAAAGATCATTTGAATGCTGAAGAACTTCCACAAAACAACTTCTGAACACTGGCAGAGGACACCAGGCAACCAGAAAGGCAGCCAATTCTGTTCGAAAAGAGGTAGGACAAAATAGACAAAAAGAGAGGCAAAAGAGTCAGGGACAGAGACCCATCCTGAGGAGGGATTTGTGATGGAGAAGTTTCCCAACAGCTGGAAACCCTCTCACGGATGGGTCAGTAGGGAGTTTAGAATCTCAGAGGGAAACATAACTGGGAGAAAAAAAACACACACACACACAGAATAGGCGACTAACCACAACTCCCAGCAGAGAAGTAGCCCAGACGCTCGCAGCCGCCATCAGCAAGCAGGGGCTGGATAGGGGGGTGCAGGTTGCATGCTTAGGGTAAGGACTGGGCCTGAATGCCCTAAGGACAGTCTGAGGGAGCTAACATGAGATAGCAACCCAAACTGTGGGATCATCGAAGAGAAAAAAAAAGAGGGGGGGGGGACTTTCCTGGGAAAGGCTCTAACCTAAGGTACAGCCTGGCCTGCTCACAGACCTAAGGACTGAGCAATCACCAAAGGAAAGCTGGCTGGCTGTGGACCACTGGAGGCAGAGAGGCAGGTGTGTGACAGACAGAGCCGGAAGGCGAGGGGCCATCTCAGCCCCAGATTCAGCATCCTCCAAAAACTGTGAGCAGGCTCCCAGTTGCTACCAATGCCTTCCTGGCATCCTGGACGGTTAACTTGGGCCAGGAGGGTCAGAGCCTGAGATCAGGTCCCCAGAGGAGACACATGGCACATCTGAGATGGTGCTCTCCTGATGCACCTGGGAAACAGGTGTCAGGACCGAGGAGGTGATTAAGATAAATAGCCAACCTGGGACTGTGCACTCGCCAAGCACCTGGTGGCCTGAGATGCTCAGACCTGGGGAGGGCACAAAACGCACTCCCAACCAAGTCTGTGCCCCTGTGCAGTACCCAAGAACCTGAACCTGAGCAGCTCAGGCCTGGAAGTGCATGAAACACAGGGTCTGCTTTGCACAGTTCCCCTGCAGAGCAACCTGGATCCTGAGCACTGTAGACTGGGAAAGCACATGCCATGGTGAGCTGGGGCAAACCCAGTGTGGTGCATACACTGTGAGCACTCCCCACACACGCCACTGGTGTTTGTTTGCTGTATTCTTCCCTCCCCTCAACACAACTGAACAAGTGAGCCTAAATAAGTGACCACCCTGCCCCCTTGTGTCAGGGTGGAAATTAGACACTGAAGAGACTTGCAAACAGAGGAAGCCAAAATAAACAAAAAAGAGGGAACCACGCTGGAAGTGACAGGAGCAACAGATTAAAACCCTGTAGTTAGCATTGACTAAGCATTGGAAGGGGCCTATAGACCTTGAGAAGAAGTGTAAGCTGGAACAAGGAACTATCTGAAACTGAACTGACCCCACATTGCCCTCAACAACTCCAGAGAAATTCTAGATATATTTTTACTATTATCATTTTAAAATTATTTTTAAGATCCTTATTACTCCTTTAATTTTCATTTTTATAACCTACTATTAGTTTGCAAAAAATGACCCTATTTTTAAAGCAAATTTCATATATATATATATATTTAATTTTTGTGATTGGTTTTGTTTCATGTTTTTAATATTGTATTTTTTTTTAGTTCTACCACTTTATTGCTACCAACCCATCTCCCTCCACCCTCGTGCACACATGCTCAGTCGTATAACCCCATGGACTGCAACCCACCAGGCTCCTCTGTCCATGGACTTTTCCAGGCAAGAATACTGGAGTGGGTTGCCATTTCCTTCTCCATTAATATTGTATTTTTGAGAGTCTAACCTCTACTCTAGATTTTTCATCTTTGCTTTTTGTTATTTGTTATAAATTTTGTACCTTTAAGAATCGAATCTTCAGTATCCATTTTCACTTAGGGGTGTGATTACTAGCTTGATTGCTCTCTCCCATTTTGACTCTCCCCTTTCTTCCCCAGGTCACCTCTATCTCCTCCCTCCCCCTTCTCTTCTCTACTTAACTCTGTGAATCTCCCTGGGTGTTCCAGGCTGTAGAGAACACTTAGGGAACTGATTACTGGCTAGACTGGTCTCTCCCACTTTGACTGCCTCTCTTCTCCTCCTGGTCACCTCTATCATTCTCCTCCCTTTCCCTTCTTTAGGTAACTCCATGAACCTCTCTGGGTGTTCCAGACAGTGGAGAGCACATGGGCAAAGAATATTAGGAAAATCAAAGAAAAGAATAAATGTAGAAAAGTAATAATAAGCTTAAAAAATTAAAATTAAAAAGAGAAAAGGAAACAAATGGAAAATTCCATAGAACTGCCAAAGAACAATGTAGAGTCAGAGGTTTATAACAACAATTAAAAAATGTGACTGAGGGGAAAAAATGTGACTGAGGAAAACAAAAAAAAAGCTCAAAAGCTTAATTAGATTTCATAGTGTCAATAAAATCAACAACTACAACAGAGGGTGAAAACAAAAGGAAAAAAATCCAGAAGAGCCTACAGAGCAAGTGAAAACATAAGAAAAATATATGTTTTTCTTCAGTCAATGCTCAGAGTCATTTCCCTCGCTGGGAATCACAGTTCACCTCACCTCCCTAGGATGCCCTCCGACACTGTGCTGATCTCTGGACCTGTTGTGGGGGCAGCTCAGATTCTAAGCTGGTCCTACTGTGTATTCTTGCATGTTCTTGTCTCCAATGTCCACAGCTATCAGAACCAGTGCGTTTTCTTTTGTGGGAGCTCTCAATGTCCTTTTCCTTTTTTTTTTTTAATTTATTTATTTATTTATTTTTTCAGTGGGTTTTGTCATACATTGACACAACCCTTTATCAATGTCCTTTTATATATTCCATAGACACAGAGTCTGCCTAGTTGATGGTGTGGATTTAATCTGCGGCTTGTAGAGCTGGTGGGAAGGTTTTGGGTCTTCTTGCTTAGCCATACTGCCCCTGGCTATCAATTACGTTTTATTTCCACCTCTGCATGTGGGTCATCCACTGGGGTTTTCTCCTGAGGCTGCCTTGGAGGACTTGGGTTTGCCTCCGTGAGGGCCAGGTGTGGACGTTGTGCAGCTGCCTGGGTTTCAAGGGTTCTGGCAGCACCAGGTACTCAGGGGAGTTGGCGGCTAGGGCAGCAGGATATCTACTGCTCTAGAAGCATATGGAAACCAGTATTGGCCAATATGCTCCACCATTCTTGCCTGGAGAACCCCCTGACAGAGAAGTCTGACAGTCCACAGTCTACAGGGTCGTCAAGATTTGGGCACGACAGAAGCGACCCTGCACACACAGATGCAAGAATTTTTTGCCTACTGCAGCTCTACCCCAGTGAGATTTGAGCATGAAGAGGGCGCAGCTGCTTGGCTTGCAGGGACCCTGGCAGCACAAAGTGTGCAGGGACACTGACTGCCTCCGCCCCAGGAGTTATGGCCCTCATTGCAGTTCAGTCGCTCAGTCGTATCCAACTATTTGTGATGCCATGGACTGCAGTACGCCATGCTTCCCTGTCTATCACCAGCTCCTGGAGCTTACTCAATCTCATGTCCATTGAATCGGTGATGCCATCCAACCATCTCATCCTCTGTAATCCCCTTCTCTTCCTGCCTTCAATCTTTCCCAGCATCAGGGTTTTTTCCAGTGAGTTAGTTCTTCACATCAGGTGGCCAAAGTATTGGAGATTCAGCTTCAGCATCAGTCCTTCCAATGAATATTCAGCACTGATTTCCCTGAGGATTGACTGGTTTCATCTCCTTGCAGTCCAAGGGACTTTCAAGAGTCTTCTTCAATACCACAGTTCAAAAGCGTCAATTCTTCAGCACTCAACTTTCTTTATGATCCAATTCTCACATCCGTACATGATGACTGAAAAAAACCACAGCTTTGACTAGATGGACATTTGTTGGCAAAGTAATGTCTCTGCTTTTTAATACGCTCTCTAGGTTGGTCATCATTTTTCTTCCAAGGAGCAAGCGTCTTTTATTTATTTATTTATTTATTTATTTATTTTTGGTTCAAATACTTTATTTACAGTTAAATTTAAAACAGTGTATAGGAATTCAACCATATCAGCCAATTTTATATTAAAGGACTATAGGTTGTCAATGGGAAGAGGTCACTTACAAAATGACACTTACAAAGCTTCCCAGAGTTGATTTTTTTTAAAAAAAAACCCTTGCCAATAAGAACAAAACAACAGTTTAGGTTGGAATTTGCCAAGAGTATGGGAACGAAAGGGGCTTCCCACATGGCTCAGTGGTGAAGAATCCACCTGCCAATTCCAGAGCTGCATGAGCCCCAAGAGACGTGGGTTCAATCCCTGGGTCAAAAATAACCCCTGGAGAAGGTAATGCAACCCACTCCATATTCTAGCTGGGATAATCCCATGGACAGAGGAGCCTGGTGGGCTACAGTACATGGAGTTGAAAAGAGTTGGTCGCGACTGAGCACACATCCACTGGTTAATCTAACATGGCCTCTTAGTACCTTGGCTGCATGCTGTACTTTCTCACTACCCAGGATTATTCTTTCTATGAAATATGATTTCAGATCTCTCCCTCTAAGAACATCTTCTATGAGAACCTTTAATCCTCTCATCCAGCTACTCCTATCACATCTTGTCTTTGACCTTGTCAAGACCTCCATCCCATGATGCTGCTACTACCTATCAATCCACTCTTGTTTTAATTTCCTTCCCATCAGCTGACTCCCATTTCACCCCTCCTAATCACTCTCATGCTCATATTCTCAATTCTCTTTTTCAATTTTCCTTCACTCTAGGATTTCCTTTACCTCTTGATGAAACTCCACATTAGATAAATATTTTATCTAGTTAAATTATTCAATAAAAAGTCTCTTTTCTCTTACACCTGGGATACTGCACTCTATAAAACAAAGCTTAGAAAATAATCAGTACTATCACCACTAAGGTTATCACGTTCAAAAGTAATTGGACTTTCAAGATCAAGAAATCTTTTTTTTATATTTTCCTAAGTAGCATTCTCTTTTACTGTTGATAACAACTACTTCAAACCTACTTATTTTACTTTAAACTTCTTACCCTACTACTTATATACCCCTTTTTAGCAGATGAACTTGCTTAATATCTTAAAGAGAAAACAGAATCCATCAGATGGGAATTATCTTAATTTCCTGTCCAAAAACCTATACTTTTGATAGCATATGTACTTGTAATTTCCTCTGCTGAGTTCCCTTCCACGTAAGTCCAACTCCTTCATATTTGCTGAATCCTGTCTTTGACAACCGTCTAGGGACTTAACACTGATAATATCCTTTATTGTATATTTTAATTTTCTCCCTCTTTACGAAGTACTGCAAATCAGCATTTTAAATGTATTTCTCTAGGCTTAAAAAACCCTCTTGAGTCTAAATTCCCCTCCAGATACAAATCTACTGTTTTCTTTTGCAGCTAAATTTCTCAAAAGGATTTCCATTTTTCCTTCCTTATCCCTCTCACTTTTTTTTTAAAATTTTAATTGGAGGCTAATTACTTTAAATTACTGTGGTGGTTTTTTGCCATACATTCACTTGAATCAGCCATGGGTGTACATGAGTTCCCCATCCTGACCCTCCCTCCCACCTCCCTTGCCATCCCATCCCTCAGGATCATCCCAGTGAACCAGCCCTGACCACGCTGCCTCATGCATCGAACCTGGACTGGTGATCTATTTCACATATGAGAATATGCATGTTTCAATGCTATTCTCTCAAATCATCCCACCTTTGTCTTCTCCCAAAGAGTCCAACAGTCTGTTCTTTACATCTGTGTCTCTTTTGCTGTCTCGCATATAGGGTCATCGTTACCATCTTTCTAAATTCCATATATATGTGTTAGTATACTGTACTGGTGTTTTGTTTTTTTTTTTCCTGACTGACTTCGCTCTGTATAATAGGCTCCAGTTTCAACCACCTCATTAGAACTGATTCAAATGCATTATTTTTAGTAGCTGAGTAATATTCCATTGTGTATATGTACCAGAACTTTCTGATCCATTCGTCTGCCAATGGACATCTAGGTTGCTTCCATGTCCTGGCTATTGTAAACTGTACTGTGATGAACACTGGGGTACATGTGTCTCTTTCAAATCTGGTTTCCTCTGTGTGTATGCCCAGCAGTGGGATTGCTGGGTCGTTTGGCAGTTCTATTTCCAGTTTTTTAAGAAATCTCCACACTGTTCTCCATAGTGGCTGTACTAGTTTGCACTTCCACCAAAAGTGTAACAGGGTTCCTTTTTCTCCACACCGTCTCCAGCATTTATTGTTTGTAGACTTTTTGATAGCAGCCATTCTGACTGGCGTGAGATGGTACCTCATTGTGGTTTTGAGTTGCATTTCTTTGATAATGAGTGATGTTGAGCATCTTTTCATGTGTTTGTTAGCCATTTGTATGTCTTCTTTGGAGAAATGTCTGTTTAGTTCTTTGGCCCATTTTTTTATTGGGTTGCTTATTTTTCTGGAATTGAGCTGCAAGAGTTGCTTGTATATTTTTGAGATTAATTCTTTGTCAGTTTCTTCATTTGCTATTCTCCCATTTTGAAGGCTGTCTTTTCACCTTGCATATAGTTTCCTTCATTGTGCAAAAGCTTTTAAGTTTCATTAGGCCCCATTTGTTCATTTTTGCTTTTATTTCCAATATTCTGGGAGGTGGGTCATAGAGCATCCTGCTATGATTTATGTCAGAGAGTGTTTTGCCTATGTTCTCCTCTAGGAGTTTTATAGTTTCTGGTCTCACATTTAGATCTTCAATCCATTTTGAGTTTATTCTTGTGTATGGTGTTAGAAAGTGTTCTAGTTTCATTTTTTATAAGTGGTTGACCAGTTTCCCCAGCACCACTTGTTAAAGAGATTGTCTTTTCTCCATTGTATATTCTTGCCTCCTTTGTCAAAGATAAGGTGTCTATAGGTGCATGAATTTATCTCTGGGCTTTCTATTCTGTTCCACTGATCTATATTTTTGTCTTTGTGCAAGTACCATACTGTCTTGAGGACGGTTGCTTTGTAGTATAGCCTGAAGTCATGCAGGTTGATTCCTCCAGTTCCAGTCTTCTTTCAAGATTGCTTTGGCTATTCAAGGTTTTTTTGTAATTCCATACAAATTGTAAAATTATTTGTTCTAATTCTCTGAAAAATATTGTTGGTTGCTTGATAGGGATTGCATTGAATCTATAGATTCTATATATTGAATCTATATATTCATTTTCACTGTATTGATTCTTCCAATCCATGAACATGGTCTATTTCTCCATCTATTTGTGTCATCTTTGATTTCTTTCATCAGTGTCTTATAGTTTTCTACATATAGGTCTTTTGTTTCTTTAAGTAGATTTATTCCTAAGTATTTTATTCTTTTTTTTTTTTTTAAATCCACAATTTTACACATTTATCTCAAACATGTGTCAGTGAAAAATCACCAACTATTACAAAATAGGAAAAATTATATACCTAAGTATTTTATTCTTTTTGTTGCAATGATGAATGGAATTGTTTCCTTAATTTCTTTTTCTGTTTTCTCATTGTTAGTGTATAGGAATGCAAGGGATTTCTCTGTATTAATTTTACATCCTGCAACTTTACTGTATTCATTGGTTAGCTCTAGTTATTTTCTGATGGGGTCTTTAGGGTTTTCTATGTAGAGGATCACGTCATCTGCAAACAGTGTGAGTTTTACTTCTTCTTTTCCTATATGGATTCCTTTTCTTTCTTTTTCTGCTCTGATTGCTGTGGCCAAAACTTCCAAAACTGTGTTGAATAGCAGTGGTGAGAGTGCGCATCCTTGTCTTGTTCCTGACTTTAGGGGAAATGCTTTCAGTTTTTCACCATTGAGGATAATGTTTGCTGTGGGTTTATCACATATGGCTTTTATTATGTTGAGGTATGTTCCTTCTATGCCTGCTTTCTGGTGGGTTTTTATCATAAATGGATGTTGAATTTTGTCAAAGGCTTTCTCTGCATCTATTGAGATAATCATGTGGTTTTCATCTTTTAAATTGCTAATATGGTGTATCACATTGACTGATTTGCAAATATTAAAGAATTCTTGCATCCCTGGATTAAAGCCCACTTGGTCATGATGTATGATCTTTTAAATATGTTGTTGGATTCTGTTTGCTAGAATTTTGTTAAAGACTTTTGCATCTATGTTCATCAGTGATACTGGCCTGTAGTTTTCTTTTTTTGTGGCATCTTTGTCTGGTTTTGTTATTAGGGTGATGATTAGGGTCATTATTTGATGATTAGGGTGATGGTGGCTTCATAGAATGAGTTTGGAAGTTTACCTTCCTCTGCAAATTTCTGGAAGAGTTTGAGGAGGATAGGTGTTAGCTCTTCTCTAAGTTTTTGGTAGAATTCAGCTGTGAAGCCTTCTGGTCCTGGGCTTTTGTTTGTTGGAAGATTTCTGATTACAGTTTCGATTTATGTGCTTGTGATGGGTCTGTTAAGATTTTCTATTTCTTCCTGGTTCAGTTTTGGAAAGTTATAGTTTTCTAAGAATTTGTCCATTTCTTCCAAGTTGTCCATTCTATTGGCATATATATGCTGATAGTTGTCTCTTAGGATCCTTTGTATTTCTGTGTTGTCTGTTGTGATTTCTCCATTTTCATTTCTAATTTTGTTGATTTGATTCTTCTCCCTTTGTTTCTTCATGAGTCTGGCTAATGGCTTGTCATTTTATTTATCTTCTCAAAGAACCAGCTTTTAGCTCTGTTGATTTTTGCTATGGTCTCTTTTCGTTCTTTTCTTTATTTCTGCCATACTTTTTGTGATTTCATTCCTTCTGCTAACCCTGGAGTTCTGAATTTCTTCCTTCTCTAATTGCTTTAGGTGTAGAGTTAGGTTATTTATTTCTCTCCTATCTCTTGAGGTAGGCTTGTATTGCTATGAACCTTCCCCTTAGCACTGCTTTTACTGAATCCCATAGATTTTTGGTTGTTGTGTTTTCATTTTCATTCCTTTCTATGCACATTTTGATTTCCTTTCTGATTTCTTCTGTGATTTGTTGGTTATTCAGAAGTGTGTTGTTTAGCCTCCATATGTTTGTATTTTTCATAGGTTTTTTCCTGTAGTTGACATCTAATCTTACCACATTGTGATCAGAAAATATTCTTGAGATGATTTCAATCTTTCTGAACTTACCAAGGCTAGATTTATGGCCCTGGGTGTGATCTATCCTGGAGAAGGTTCTGTGTGCACTTGAGGAAAAGGTGAAATTCCTTGTTTTAGGATGAAATGTCCTATAGATATCAATTAGGTCTAACTGGTTCATTGTGTCATTTAAAGTGTGTGTTTTCTTGCTAATTTTCTGCTTAGTTGACGTATCCATAGGTGTGAGTGGGGTATTAAAGTCTCCCACTATTATTGTGTTACTGTTAATTTCCCCTTTCATATTTGTTAGCATTTGCCTTACATATTGTGATGCTCCTATGTTGGGTGCATATATATTTATAATTGTTATATCTTCTTCTTGGATTGATCCTTTGATCATTATGTAGTGTCCTTCTTTGTCTCTTCTCCCAGCCTTTATTTCAAAGTCTATTTTATCTGATATGAGTATTGCTATTCCTACTTTCTTTTGGTCTCCGTTTGCATGAAATATTTTTTTCCAGCCCTTCACTTTCAGTCTGTATGTGTCCCTTGTTTTGAGGTGGGTCTCTTGTAGACAGTATATATATAGGGGTCTTGTTTTTGTATCCATTCAGCCACTCTTTGTCTTTTGTTTGGGGCATTCAACCCATTTGCATTTAAGGTAATTATTGATAAGTATGATCTCGTTGCCATTTACTTTGTTGTTTTGAGTTCAAGTTTATACACCTTTTCTGTGTTTCCTGTCTAGAGAAGATCCTTTAGCATTTGTTGAAGAGCTGGTTTGGTGCTGAATTCTCTCAGCTTTTGCTTATCTGTAAAGCTTTTGATTTCTCCTTCATGTCTGAATGAGATCCTTGCTGAGTACAGTAATCTGGGTTGTAGGTTTTTCTCTTTCATCACTTTAAGTATGTCCTGCCATTCCCTTCTGGCCTGAAGAGTTTCTACTGAAAGATCAGCTGTTATCCTCAAGGGGATCCCCTTGTGGGTTAATTGTTGTTTTTTCCTTGTTGCTTTTAATATTTGTTCTTTGTGTTTGATTTTCCTTAATTTGATTAATGTGTCTTGGGGTGTTTCTCCTTGGTTTTATCCAGTTTGGGACTCTCTGGGTTTGTTGGACTTGAGTGGCTATTTCCTTCCCCATTTTAGGGAAGTTATCAACTATTATCTCCTCAAGAATTTTCTCATGGTCTTTCTTTTTGTCTTCTTCTTCTGGGACTCCTATGATTCGAATGTTGAGGCATTTAACATTGTCCCAGAGGTCTCTGAGGTTGTCCTCATTTCTTTTAATTCTTTTTTTTTCTTTTTCCTCTCTGCTTTGTTTATTTCCACCATTCTATCTTCCACCTCACTTATCCTATCTTCTGCCTCAGTTATTTACTGTTGGTTCCCTCCAGAGTGCTTTTGATCTCAGTTATTGAATTATTCATTATTGACTGTTTTTTATTTCTTCTAGGTCCTTGTTAAACTTTTCTTGCATCTTCTCAATCCTTGTTTCTAGACTATTTATCTGTAACTCTATTTTGTTTTCAAAATTATGGATAATTTTTACTATCATTGTTCTGAATTCTTTTTCAGTTAGACTCCCTACCTCTTCCACTTATTTTTTTGGATTGGTGGCCATTCATCATGTTCCTTTCCCTGCTGAATATTTCTCTGCCTTTTCATCTTTTTTAGGTGGCTGTGTTTGGGGTGGCCTCTGTATGCTGGAAGTTTGTGGTTCCTCTTTATTGTGATGCATCCTCCCTTAGGGTGGGGTTGAACCAGTGACTTGTCAAGGTTTCCTGGTTAGGGAAGCTTGTGTCGGTGTTCTGGTGGGTGGAGCTGGATCTCTTCTCTCTGGAATGCAATGAAGTGTCCAGTAGTGAGTTTTGAGGTGTCTATGGGTTTGGTGTTACTTTTGGCCGACTGTATTCTTGTGCTCAGGGTTATGTTCCTGCTTTGCTGGAGAATTAGCTTGGAAGGTCTTGCTCTGAAACTTGTTGGCTCTTGGGTGGAGCTTGGTTGCAGTGTAGATATGGAGGCTTTTGGATGAGCTTTTGCTGATTAATGGTCCCTGGAGTCAGGAGTTTTCTGGTGTTCTCAAGTTTTGGATTTAGGCCTCCTGCCTCTGGCTTTCAGTCTTATTCTTATAGTAGCCTCAAGACTTCTCCATCCATACAGCTCTGATGAAAAAAAAAAACATCTAGGCTAATGGTGAAAAGATTCTCCACAGTGAGGACACCCAGAAGGTTCACAGAGTTACATGAAGAAGAGAAGAGTGATGAGGGAGATAGAGGTAACAAGGAGGAGAAGAGGGGGAATCAAAAGGGAGGAGAGCAGTCTAGCAAGTAATTAATTCCCTATTGAGCAATGGTCTTTTAATTTCATGGCTGCACTCACCATCTGCAGTGATTTTGGAGCACAAAAAACTAAAGTCTCTCACTGTTTCCATTGCTTCCCCATTTATTTGCCATGAAGTGATGGCACCAGATGCCATGATCTTAGTTTTCTGAATGTTGAGTTTCAAGCAAACTTTTTCACCTTCCTCTTTCACTTTCATCAAAGGTTCTTTATTTCCACTGCAATTGCTGCCATAAGAGTGGTGTCATTGGAATATCTGACGCTATTGATATTTCTCACAGCAATCTTGATTCCAGCTTGTGTTTCACCCAGCCCAGCATTTCTCATGATGTACTCTGCATATAAGTTAAACAAGCAGGGTGACAATATAGAGCCTTGACATATTCCTTTCTCCATTTGGAACCAGTCTGTTGTTCCATGTCCAGCTGTAACTGTTGCTTCTTGACTGGAATACAGATTTCTCAGGAGGCAGGTCAAGTGGTCTGGTATTCCCATCTCTTGAAGAATTTTCCACAGTTTGTTGTGATCCACAGAGTCAAAAGGCTTTAGTGTAGTCATTAAAGCAGAAGTGGATGCTTTTCTGGAACTCTCTTGCTTTTTGGATGATCCAACGGATGTTGGCAATTTGATCTCTGGTTCCTCTGCCTTTTCTAAATGTAACTTGAACATCTGGAAGTTCACATTTCACGTACTGTTGAAGCCTCAGTTGGAGAATTTGGAGCATTACTTTGCTAGCGGGTAAGACAAATGCAATTGTGGGGTAGTCTGAACATTCTTTGGCATTGCCTTTCTTTGGGATTGGAATGAAAACTGACCTTTTCCAGTCCAGTGCTCATGGCACAATTTTCCATATTTTTGGAAAACATTTTTTTTCTAAATTTTTTTTGAGATTTCCAAATTTGCTGCAATTTTGAGTGCAACACTTTCACAGCATCATCTCTTAAGATTAGAAATAGCTCAAAAAGGATTCCATCACTTCCACTAGCTTTGTTCTTAGTGATGCTTCCTAAGGCCCATTTGATTTCACATTCCAGGATATCTGGCTCTTGGTGAGTGATCTGTTTATATGTTTATCTCATGTTTATCTGAGTCATGAAGATCTTTTCTGTATACTGCTTCTGTGTATTCTTGCCACCTCTTCTTAGTATCTTTTGCTTCTGTTAGAACCATACCACTTCTTTCCTTTATTGTGCTCATCTTTGCATGAAATGTTTCCTTGGTATCTAATTTTCTTGAATAGATCTCTAGTCTTTCCCATTCCATTGTTTTCTTCTATTTCTTAGCATTGATCAGTGAGGAAGGGTTTCTTATCTCTCCTTCTTATTCTTTGGAACTCTGCATTCAAATAGGTTTATCTTTTCTTTTCACCTTTCCTTTAGCTTGTCTTCTTTTCTCAATTAATTGTAAGGCCTCCTCAGACAACCATTTTGCCTTTTAGCATTTCTTTTTCTTAGGGATGGTCTTGATCACTGCATCCTGTACAATGTCACAAAACTCCATCCATAGTTCTTCAGGCACTCTATCAGATCTAATCCCTGAATCTATTTGTCACTTCCACTATATAATCATAAGGGATTTGATTTAGGTAATACCTGAATGGTCTAGTAGTTTCCCCTACTTTCTTCAATTTAAGTCTGAATTTGGCAATTGGAAGTTCATGATCTGAGCCACAGTCAGGCCCCAGTCTTGTTTTTGCTCACTGTATAGAGCTTCTCCATCTCTGGCTACAAAGAATATAATCAATTTGATTTTGGTATTGACCATCTAGCGATGTCCATGTGTAGTCTTCTTTTGTGTTGTTGGACGAGGGTGTTTGCTATGACCAGTGTGTTCTCTTGGCTGCCATATGACCCAGCAATACCACTTCTGGGCATACACACTGAGGAAACCAGATCTGAAAGAGACACATGCACCCCAATGTTCATCGCAGCACTGTTTATAATAGCCAGGACATGGAAGCAACCTAGATGCCCATCAGCAGATGAATGGATAAGGAAGCTGTGGTACATATACACCATGGAATTTTACTCAGCCGTCAAAAGGAATTCATTTGAACCAGTCCTAATGAGATGGATGAAACTGGAACCCCTTATACAGAGTGAAGTAAGCCAGAAAGATAAAGAACATTACAGCATACTAACACATATATATGGAATTTAGAAAGATGGTAACGATAACCCTATATGCAAAACAGAAAACGAGACACAGAAATACAGAACAGACTTTTGAACTCTGTGGGAGAAGGTGAGGGTGGGATGTTTCAAAAGAACAGCATGTATACTATCTATGGTGAAACAGATCACCAGCCCAGGTGGGATGCATGAGACAAGTGCTCCGGCCTGGTGCACTGGGAAGACCCAGAGGAATCGGGTGGAGAGGGGAGATGGGAGGGGGGATCGGGATGGGGAATAAGTGTAAATCTATGGCTGATTCATATCAATGTATGACAAAACCCACTGAAATGTTGTGAAGCAATTAGCCTCCAACTAATAAAAAAATTTAAAAAAAAAAAAAAAAAACTCTGTTAGCCTTTGCCCTGCTTCATTTTGTGCTCCAAAGCCAAATTTGCCTGTTACTCCAGGTATGTCTTGACTTCAAACTTTTGCATTCCATTCCCCTGTAAAGAAAAGGACACCCTTTTGGGTGTTAGTTCTAGAAGGTCTTGTAGGTCTTCATAGAACCATTCAACATCAGCTTCTTCAGCATTACTGCTTGGGGCACGGTTATGCCATTACTACTCTTGGCCTCTCTGTGACTTCTATCCAGACTCTTGTAGCTGGTAGTCTGAAGGCCTCTTTGGCCAGTCTTTGTCTGTATCTCTGACCGTTTAGGCACTTAGAGGGCTCCCGTTCCTGGGGTCTTTCTCTGTTGTTCGGCACATCAGTCACATAGAGGGTCCCCTCTGGCTGGGGTCCTACTCTGTAGTTCAGTGTGCCAGGCATTTGATGGGCCAGCTTATCTATTGTTCAGCTGTTGATACTAACATGTGGGGAGAGTGAGGCTATTGTGATGGCTCCACCCCGTACCTGGGACTCTGCAGTATCAACTTGCTTCCATGGCTGCTTGGCTTTCCTCCACAGGGCATTTCCCACCACAGTCTTCTCCCTCACACCCCCTCTATCCATCTATCTGCAGTCAACAGCAGCCCTCACCCTGAGATTTTTCCACAAACCCTAAATTCCAGCTCCCAGCCACTGCGCCTTCCAGGGGGCCTGTGTTCTTGTCAGGGCTATCTATGGCTGAAGCAAGGACTCTCTGATTCTCATCCCATTTAGGCTGCCACACAGATCAGCTGTTTCACTCCTAGCCTTAAATGTCTCTCCTCTGACTCAGACAATTGCCCCGATGTGGGGATTGGACCCATTTCAGTTCCCCCACCCCCTGAGGGCAGTTCTGTTTCTACTAACACTCCTGTTTTTCCCACTAGCTCCTTCTTCCTCCCGAGTTTTGTGGGGTTCCATATATTCTTTCCTGTTGCTCATGTACTCCTGTCAGGTCTCAGCTGGTGTTCTGCATGCACTTTGTTTCTCAAGGTGTATTTCTGATGTATCCATGGAGAGAGATATACTCCATGTCCACCTACTCCTCCACCATATTGTTTTCCCGAGTTTTTTCATTTCTTGACAGTCTCTCCTGGCTAGACTGTAACCTCCATGGAGACCTTGAATGGTGTCCAACAAAAAATGTTCCTTGAGCTACCAAATAAATAAAACTATTATAGAAAAATGTAATAAAATATCCTTTTGAGCTAAGAGTGAGGAAGTACTTCCTACACATTGTTTTAAGCCCATAACAGATTAATATCAAGAATATACAACTATTTTTAATATCCTATGATCATCAAGAAGTTAAGTGCAATAGCAATTTGTGGAAATAGGCAAAGGATACAAATAGGCTAGTTATAGAAGAGAGAAACCCCAAAGGTCACAGGATACGATAGGAGTGGAGATGGGTGAATCCATAGCAGGGAGCATCCTGGTATGACTGACTCCAGTGAAGACTGCACATCCCTGAACTCCAGCATTTATGCTCCTGGGAAACTGTGACCAGTCCTCTCAGTGGGGTGTATGAGGGTGTCCTCATGGTGTTGCATGTGGAGGTGGGAGTCAGAGCCACCTAGGTGTCCCACTGACTCTCCTTCTGCCTAATGTCAGACCCTTAGGTGGGTCTGCTTAATTCATGAGTTTCCACTTGTGGGATGGACAACAGCAGAAGTCAACACTCTAGATCCTTGCTTGGTACATTGTTTGGGCTTTCTTCCCACATATCTGACCAGAGTGTCCGCACCAACTCTACATACCCATGTGACTCTGGATCTGCCCTGATGCGGTTTCTCTCCAGGAATGATGGCAGAAATCTATGAATATCTGCTAAACTTACAACTGAAACTGTAACAACGTCTGCTCACAGCTCCTCTTTTGTACTACCTGCAGGAAGACTGGGACAGAGAGCTCATTTAGTCATCTGTAAGCAACTGCAAGGCTTTATTTCCCACTTGGTTTTTGTACAGGATCCCTGGCCCAGCTCTGCCCTGCCCTATACTCAGAGAAGATGGCCTGCTCTCCTCCCCTCCTGTTGATTTTATTGATTTATTTTTGCATGTGTTGGGTCTTCCTTGCTGTGCCCAAGCTTTCTCTAGTTGTAGGGAGTGGGGTCTAAATTCTAGTTGCTGGGCACAGGCTTCTTATTGTGGTCACTTCTCTGATTGCAGAACATAGGCTCTAGAGCACAGGCTCAGTAGATGTGGGGCGTGGGCTCAGTCGCTCCATGGCATGTTGGATCTTCTCGGACCAGGCATCAAAGCAATGTCTGTTGTATTGGCAGGTGAATTCTTGTCCACTGAACCCCCAAGGAAGTCCTCCACATGTTTTCTCTCACTCTGTAACCACAGTTCTCTGAACTGTAACCACTATTCTAACCTCTGCTTTCTCCTGGATTAAACATATATGTGTATATGTGTGTGGGGGATCAATCATGTCTGACTCTTTGTGACCCATGAACTGGAACCCGCCAGGCTCCCAGTCCATGGGATTTTCCAGGCAAGAATACTGGAGTGGGTTCCCATTTCCTTCTCCAGGGGATCTTCCCCACCCAGGGACTGAACCTGTGTCTGTTGTGTCTCCTGCCTTGGCAGTCGGATCCTTTACCACTAGCAGCACCTGTGTTTTGGAAGTCTGAAAGAAAGTGTGTGGCTTCATAAGCTGGACCACCTGAATCATTTCCTCTACAAGGAGTTCACTGACACCACCCACTCACACCTGCAGCGTGTCCCTTACCTCTCCTTTCACACAGGTCCAGCTTAGTGTCTGCAGCCTTTGACACATCCCCCTTGCATGTGTTTCAACCTAAATATCAGCTGTATTACTGATGAAACTGATTGGGAAGAATGTGGCTTGGGCAGCTGTTTTTGTTGTTCAGTTGCCCAGTCCTGTCTGACTCTTTGCAACCCCGTGGACTGCAGCTTGCCAGGCCTCTCTGTCGCTCACCATCCCCCAGAGTTTGCCCAAGCTCATGTTCATTGCATCTCTGATGCCATCCAGCCATCTCATCCTCTGACATCCTCTTCTCCTTCTGCCCTCAAACTTTCCCAGCACCAGGGACTCTGCCAGTTGTTGACAATTTTTTCATTACTTTGGTTAATGATTCAGTGGAATTCATGTATATAATTCTTTCCATGGTTATTTCCTGAAAGTATTAATATATTCCAAAAGTTAGAAATATTGACCTAAATGTTTATTTCTCTATTTCTTTTTAAAGACTCTGGAACACAGGGAATTCCCTGGTGGTTCAGTGATCAGGACTCCAGGCTTCCACCGCAGGAGGCACGGCTTTGGTCCCATGTCGGGTTCACGATCTGCATCATGTAGTTCCAGTGACCAGCTGCCTTGATTGGAAAGGCCACCCTGTCTCTTAGGCTCTCCAGTGCCCCATCTGCTGTCAGTGAGGTGCCCATGTGGGAGGGGTCTCTGTCTCAGCTCTGCTCTCTCCCATCGGACTCCCTGCTCCAGACTGCACAGTGCCACTCTTTCTCAGAAAATAAAAACTAAATTTATAAAAACAAATGGCACAATTAAAATAAAGAAATAATAATTAATGCAATTTAAGATCAAGGAAAATAAAGTAGAAACTGGAAACTTAGGGAGGTTCCTGGTGGAGTAAGGGGGCCAGGGCTCAAGGGGCCTGGGGCTCAGAGACCTTCATGTTAGGTTTCCTGGCCCTTGCTTCTCAGGTTAGCCATTTGCAGTAAGCTGCCTGGTCCTTGACCAGGGAGGGTGAGGAAGTTCACGTGGCTTCTCCTCCTTTCTCTCAGCACCAGGAATCCACTTGACTGTAGGGTCTGTGCCTTTGGCCTGGTTCCCCCAAACCCAAGCCCCGGCTACTCTGGTTGTCTCTGCCTTACATCATGGCCTAGAGACGCTGCTGATCCAGCACCCAGGGCAACTGGGAGCATCAACCATGGGGAAAAGAGAGGTGAGGGCACAACAGACCCCTGCTGTGGGGAGGCAGGCTGGGTGCTGTTGCCTTTTAATGTCAGTACCGAAGGTCACCTTATCTGTGGTATCTGGCAGGGCCACTGATTTTACTGTCAACTACGGAAGCTAGTTTCTGACCTCAAAAAATACATGGTTTGGCTGACTAGAAGCAGTGCCTGTTCCAGCCACCTGCTGAACTGCTTGCAGCAAAGTAACATGGATGTGGGGTATTCCATGTGAGTCAGGTTAGGCCTATTGTACTTGATAACAGCAGGAAAGTCTGTTTTCAACACTCAGCCTTCAAAATGTGTTCTGAGTTTTTATCAGAGGTCATTACTTAAAACAAATAAGAGAATGCTTAGGTCATGATTCTTCCTTATAACTTTTATTAATGCCAGAAATGAAATAGTAAAAACAGTGAATTTTTAAAAATCAGCATGATTGCAGATACAAACATGGTTTGAAGAGGAGCCAAGCATGAGGTCTTGAGAGGGGAAAGCCAGGCCTGAAGGGTGCCTTCAGTCTCCCGTGGCACCTAAAAGCCACAATTCAGCTGCTGCTTACTGCATGAAGTGGCCTGGACAGTCAGTCCCCAGGGTCACTCGATGCCCTTGGAGCTGGGCTATGTGCTGGGCCTCAAGTTCCTCCTCCCCATGGAAAGTTTAACTCCCAACATCCTGGGCTTGTGGACTTAGGGAGCTGCAACCATGAAAACCTTCAGCCCCCCTTTTGGCATGACACAACCCCTGACCTGAAGGTATTTCCTAATGAAATGAGACGGAAGGAAATGAAGCAAAAAGGAACTACAGAAAACAATGGAGGATTAATTGATGCCTTTTCCCCTTTATGTTGACGCCCAAATTTTCTAGAAAGGTGTACTATGCACAGTGCACAGACACGCCATGTGCACTTGTGTTGGAATGGTGTCAGAGATTATTTCTTTTTTAAAAGAAAATCCCTCCGAGCCCATCAGAATCATAGCTCTTTATTACATGTGGATTATCTCTGCCAGAAAACAAGATCTGGCTAGCATCCATTGTTGTGATTTATGGTGCCTTTCTCAGGAGCATATGCTGCAGTCAGCTCAAAAACTACCTGTATTTTGGGTCCATGAATTGTTATGTTTTTGTGTAGCCGTCCATTAGCAGTTTTATCAAAGCAAGACATAAACGCATACACCCTGAAAATGAGGGTGAAGTGATATTTGTAAAACCCCAAATCACTTCCAAAAAAGTCACACCACTCAAGTGTCTATTGCTTAGTGCAGTAAACATGTCCCTGGAAACGTTTTGTAGAAAAATATTTCTTTTTTGGTCAATTGGATGACATTTCACTGCTGACATAATTTCAGCTGCATTTACTTTTCCAATCTATCTTCAATGTGGTTAGGTTCTTGATTCTCAGACGTACAAATTTTTCTGCACTGGCCTTTGTCAGGCAGTGATCTAAACACAGGTGGCCCACACATCAGAAAGCCACCATCTATGGGAACTAGCTGTCTGTACCCCTGGATTCTTGCCTGAGGCTCTGTGACTCTTTGCAAGTCACACACGAAGAAGGCAGCTCCTTAACAGGCTCTGGCTGAGGAGCAGGCCATGGGGTCCAGGAGCCCTCTTGTGGCTCCATCCAGACTTACTAAATACTCAACTTAATTAAAGAACTTGGCAATTTCCCCCATCTTTCTCTGGGAAGAAAATGATGTCACGAGATCCTATCATTTTGAACATTAAAATTACTTCTTTTATGGTCTGAAAAAACAAATTTTTGCACTTACATTTGGAGCAGTTTGAAACCCTGTAGCAAAGCCTACAATTGTCCTGACCAATGCTGACTGTCATAGACCTGCCTGCCTACTTCCTCCACCTCATGTGTACAACACAGTGGCAGGACAGGATAACAGTCTCTATTTATTACCCAGTTGTTCAAATTTGTCTTCCAGCTGCAGATGCTCAGAACAATCAGGAAGGGCATTAAGTAAAACCCTGTGCTCAATTGAGCCTTTTTTCTGTACCTCTCCCTGGAACCCCAGTGTCTCATAAAGGAAGGGGTGACAAGGTGCCCTCGTTGCACAGTGGGAACGTTTGCCCTCTCAGGACCTAGTCACCACTAAAGCAGAAGGGGAAAGTTAGGCAAGACCCCTGATACTGGAGCTGGCTGGGTTTGTTTTTTTCCGATCATAACTATCACTTGAAAGCTTAAGTCCAGCACAGGATGACCAGGGATAGTCTTCCCCAGGGTGGCTCACAGGAAATGCACTGCCAAGGGGACCACGTGAACCAAAATGGACTTCATACTGATTTTCAGGAGGTATCTCTGATGGTAACTGCTGATTATGTTCGAGTGCCCTGTTTGAACACCATACGAAGAAACCCTGGTTTGACATGCATACCTTTCAATTATAAAAAGCACCTGCTCAAAATTCTATGAAAAGGAGAGGGGACAATGAGCCATCCCGTGTTTGCATGTATTTCCCACCGGTCTCCAAAGTTACCCTGATTGAGGCAGCGATAGACTGCAGAAGAAGCCTGACTGGCTCTCTTGGCATGATTCATCTTGGGCAAAGTGTTCCCTCCTCCAGTTCTTAGCATCTTTTCCCTCAAAGCTGGAGCAATGATCTCTGCCAAGACTAACTTCTGAGATCTTTTAGGGGAAGAGATGAGATGATGAATGTGAAAGAACACTGGGAAAAGGCCAACAGCAACGGGACACCCAGCCATGGGTGGCTGCTTAAGCACGATGTTCTTAGAGCCACCAGTGTCATGTGATCTGCTCATCGTGGAGCCTGGGACTCAATGCCCCATCACTTGTGTTGTCTTTCTTTGGAGGATAGAAATACTTGTCTGCTGGATTCTTTGGAGTAAGGAGTACATATTCTGTCTCCATCCCTAGGCTTGGTCTCTTGCACTGTGTCTTCCGGTGGGGGCAAGACGGTGTCCAGGTGCATGTCTCCTAGGATAATTTATTATTCCAATGGAAGCACAGGAGAGAGATCAAAAGTTCAAGCATTGGAAGCAAATGATGTCATCTTTTGGGCAGCGATACCAGCTCTAATGTGCACTTCAAATGCTCCATTGGAGATGTTTAACCCAACTTCCGTTTCGATTGTTCCCATCCTGCCCAAATGGAGTTTTCTACATCCCAGTCCATGGCTGTGGAATCCTCTCTCTCTGCTGCTCCTGACTGTGGAGCCAACACCACATTGGTCTGAGGCTCAGCAGAGGCACATGTGGCTGTGACCAGAAATACTGTGATTGGTGGTCGGGGCAGGGGCTGGCCCCCCTGAGAACCCCTCTGGGAGGAGACCACTTCCTGCTCCTCCCCAGTCAGTGTGTACAAATGGGTCCTCTCTCCAAGAGGGTCTCGTCAAGACTCTCTGCGTCTTGACCTGTGTTGAACATCAGTGGGCTTCCAGAGGAAAAACTCAAAGCAAGCCCCGCCTCCCACCTGCAGCCCAACCCTGTCATGCTTTGGACTGCCTCTCATCCGTCCACTCCTGCTTTGTGCTCTGAAGAGCTTGTGTCTTCTGCTCATCCACTTGGACATAGTCCACTCTCTGATCCTCTGAAAGGAGAATTTTCTGAAGGGGGAGAACAAAAAGGTTTTCGTTACACCTCATCGATAAAATTCAGCATGTCCCTGGTGGATTATAGGTTCACGCGTTTGCTGTCCCTTCCTCCTGGGCCATCATATGCAGAAGTGTTACACTCTGTGTGTGTGTGTGTGTGTGTGTGTGTGTGAATCTCTCCTCAACCCTACTCCCTTCAACTTGGCTCTCGCCATCTAACTCACCTTGACCAGTATACTGTGAGCAGAGGTGACACCCTGCAATCCTGCCATCTCTCTTTTTCCTCTGCCAAGACAGTGGCCCCTGAATTGACAATGACCTGAGACACCAAGGCCATGGTTGTGATGGACTGTCCTGTAGGCAACAACTGAGAAGCCTTCGTGGTCGAAAGCCATGGAGGTCTGGGGACTCTCTTCACTGTTTGAATTTACCAGTCTCATCCTGCTGACCAGCTTTTCTGAAGTGTCATTGTAGGTTTTGGGAATGAAATGAAAGGTAAAGGAGAAGTCCCTTCAGCAAAAGGGAAGGGAAGTCTCCCAAACACCTTTCTCCACAAACACAAAATGAAATCATATTGTATATCCTGTTCAGCAAGTTGATTTTCTCATCAAACAATACATTGTTAGCACAGTTTAGACTATGACCATCCTTTGCTCAAAAATATTTAGCTTTTGTCCACTGTTTGCCAGTCATTCATGCCATGTGCAGTGAGTGACAACGGTCAATGGCTAGGGTCTGTTACATGTATTAACTCATTTAATCCTCACAACAGGCTTCAACATAGCTATTATTTCTAATCCCCACTTTACAGACGAGAATACTACGTCAAAACTGCCACCTGCCACTTGAGGCCCTTTATGGAGGGGTTCTGATTGCAACTGAGAGTTTCTGTCCCCAGTGCCTAGAGTTGAGACAAACAAGGCTATCCCTTCTTCCTTCAGCAGACCCTTCCTGTGCCTGGTCTACCATTTACCCCACCCTCATCTCTGCCAGACATTTCCCAACAAACTCTATCGTCCAAGTTTTGAAGAGCATGAACACTACATACATTTATACATAGACATTCAAGAACACACCCCAGAGGGAAAAACACCATGATTTCTGGGAGATTGAATTAGAGCTGATTTTAAGATTCTTCACAGTACAAGTCTTTATGTTTAAGACTCTGCAAAAAGAACACACATGGTGGAATCATCAAAACAAAACCAAACAGAAATGAAATCTCCTGGGAATTCTGATACAGAGTACTTCCTACCTGCTGTACAGGGGCTGGTGACGCTGAGTTGAAGTCCAAGGCTAAATAATCCAGGCTGAATTTCCTCGTCCATGTCACAGCTCCACTGCTCAAGGAGTTGGTTGCTCTGCGCTCCTCCTAGAAACCAATGTCCCAGGATTCAGGTTAACAGTTTCTGGCTGGGCTGCCCAAGGGAAGGCAGCTGAGCATGTCTCTACTTGAGCAGCTGCCCGCAGAAAGTGGATGAGTCCTGTGCAGCTTGGCCTGCACATCACAAGGAGAGCTTGCAAATACAATATGGCTAATTTGGCCTTCACATGAAGCCCTGCCTTTATTCACCATGGAAATGATTGGCCAAAATCTCCCCCAAGAAGAATTTGTTTGATGTATCTGACAGGCTCATGATGCCTGAGAGATTAAATCCTGAAAAGATCAGTCATACTTATGAAAGCTCTAGTAAAGGCATCCCAAGTGCATTTGAAGATACTTTACACAATACAGTGATAACATGTGTGCAACACACACCTATGGCCCTACCAGTCAGCTTCAGAGGTAGAATATACCACTGTTACACGACACATGACACACGTGGAGGAGGACCTGCCCCCTTCTACTGCAGCCTTCTCATCTACAATGGGATGAGCACAATCTCGAATTTAGTGTTTATCACTTCTTTTCTTCTTAAATATGATTTTATGAGTGTGTGAGTGTCCTTAAGTGACATACTGTTTTGTTTTGCGTGTTTTGAACTTTGATCAACAGAGCCATATTGAGTGCATTTTTGGTGACTTCTATTTTCACTCCATTTATACATACTTCACATCCATCCGTGTAAATGCACTAGCCCTATTTCATTTGTTTTCATTATCATAGATGGTTCCATTGCATGATTTATTTAACTATTCCACCAACAATGGTCATTTGGGTTGCTTCCAGTTTGGAGGCTCTTACCAGCATGCACCCAGGGATGTGGGCACCTTCAACTTGACTACCACCCACTTGATCTGGGGGAAAACATATCCTCTTGTGGTTTGATTTTCCATGCCCCTGATAATGTAATCAACTGGCCATCCTTTCATCTACTTGACTCATTTATTTTTCTCTTCTATGAATTATCTGTTTAGATTAGGTTTGGTTTTGCAAATTTTTATACTGAAGTGTTTGTATATTTCTGATTTTTCTCAGTACTTCCTCACATACCTAGGAGAGTGATAATTTGTTGGTAGTGTGTGTTGCTAATAGTCCATCACATTTTATAGCTGGTTTTTCTTTCTTTGTATGGCATTTTTAAATGAAGAATTGTTCTCACTTTTAATGTAATATATCCATATTTTTCTGAGTAGCTTGCTCTTGTATTTTATTTAAAGAATTTTTCCTATGCTGAGGTCATAGTTTGTTTTCCCACACTTTCTCCTAAGTTATTAAGTTTTGTCCTGGGCTCCTCTGGTGGCTCCTTTACATTTAAGTAATAACCTAGCCTGACCTAATAGTAACATATGCTGGTGAAATAAGGATACAATTAATTCTCTTCTCTTTTGTGTGTACCCCATCTGGGAACCAGTCTTTCTCAGTAGTGCAGCCTCTATTCATATACCACTTCCATCTGGATGATCATCTGTATCCTTTATTGTCTTTTTATAATAAACTAGTAAATGTCCATGCTTCCCTGAGTTCTGTGAGCTGCCCTAGCAAAGTAGTCAAACCAAAGAAAGGGGATGTGGGAACCTCCAATTTGTAGCCTGTCAGGCAGAAGCACAGATAACAACCTGGGCTTGTGACTGGCATCTGAAGTTGAAGGGAGTGGGCAGTCTTGTAAAAAAAAAAAAAAAAGACTGAACCCATAACCTGTGGAATCTGATGCTATCTCTGGGTAGAAAGTGTCAGAATCGAGTTGAATTCTCAGACACCTTGCTGGTGTCTGGGAAATGCTTGGTGTTAGTGTGAACCCACTCCAATCAACACCCACGCGTTGGAACTGGCTCCAGAAACCCAAAAGAGCGGTCTTTCTGGCCGGTTTCTTTCATTCAGTATATTGTTTTCAAGGTCCATCCTTGTCATTTCATGGATCTGATTTCATTGTGTGGCTGCTTATATAACATTGCACCATGTATCCATGCTACATTTTATTTACCCATTCATCATTTGGTGAATATCTGGATTGCTTTCATTTCTTGGCTGTTATGAAAAATGCTGCTATGAATGTTCATGTACAAGATGTGGTTGGACTTACTCTTGATTAGGATTTTTTAACCTGCATGAATGAGTGAGGTTGGTATATAATTTTCTATTCATGTCAGTGCTATTTGTTTTGGTATCAAGTTATTTTAGTTTTATAAATAAACTACTTATTTTAGACAGTTTAATTTAGACAGGATAATATGTCTTCTTTTTGCCATTCCTGAAGCAGTTTATATAAGATGGCAGTGATCTCTTCCTTTTGATAGAAAGTGTCTGTAAAGTTTTCAGGGCTTTGTGACCTTTTGTAGTAAAAATCTCCCTACATATTCAGTTTCTCTAATGGTTGTATAACCATTTGTGTTTTCTATTTCTACTTGAGTCAGTTTGTAATAATATTTTTCTGAGACTTTGCCTATTTTCACTAAAGTTTTCATATTCACTACTTTGACGTTGTTCATAATATTCCCACATCTTTATCTCTGATGTATTTGCAGCTATTGCATCCTTTGCATTCCTAATATGTTTATATCCATTGCTTTTTCTTGATTGATTATGTTCAAGTTTAATCTTTCAAAAGAACAAATCAAGTCTGTGCTGATTCTCTCTAATTTTGTTCATTTTTTAAATTTCTGTTCTCACTTTTATTCATTTTCCTTTAATGGGATTTATTTATTTATTTTATTATTATGAAAATTTTCTAATAATCAGTCAAACTGAAGAAAATATGATATGAACACCCATATACCTGCCATCAACATCTACCACTAACATTTGACGCAATAAACTGCTTGTGAGATTTTGGACTGAGGATTGTGAGAAACTGCCATTATGCCTTTCCATATTGATTCTCTATGTTTTTCCTTATCATCTTCTGAAACTCTGGCTGTTTTAGTCTCTCTAACCTGACTGATTAGTGAGTTCACAACTATATTCCAGTTCACTAAACTACTCTTTGGATTCAGCCTGTTTACCTTCACCCATTGAACTTCTAATTTCATCCTTATTTTTATGTCTAGCAGTTCTAAATGGTCTTTTTTAATCCACCTGGTCATTTTAAAATAGTACCTTGTTACTCAGTCCAACTTGCAACCCTTCATCTTATTTTTTAAGTATATAAAACTTATTTATACTTAAGATCTAATATTTTCAATAATGACTTACTTCTAGACTTGATTTTATTGTTTGTAGTTCCTATTGATTCTAGGGGTTTGCAATCTCTCAGTATTTTTAGCTTAAGAGATACCCTTTCTTTTCTTGGCAGTTGAGTTTTGGATTTAAAGAATACATTTAGCAGGACTTCCCTGGTGGTCCAGTGGCTAAGACTCTGTGCTCCCAATTCAGGAGAGGCCTGGGTTTGATCCATAGCCAAGGAATGAAATCCCACATATCACATCTAGGAGTTTACATGTAGCAACTAAAGATCATATATTTTGCAACTAAGACCCAGTGCAGTCAAATAAATAGAAATAAATGTATAAAAATATATTCTCTACTATTTTAAGATTATCTTATATGGTGGTGATGTGTACCTTGGTACTTTCATGGTACCTTGCCTACTAAAGTGCTGCATCAAATTTTTAAAAAGTAGAACAAATGTAGTTCCACTTCCAGCAATGTTAGATTAAATAATTTGACTACCTTCCTGAAGAGAACAGCATTTCTTTGTTTTTTTTTTCCCAATTTTGGTAGACTTTAACTAATTTTTCTAAAATTTTTATAGGAATAGAAAGGACCATAAAATAGCCAAAGAAGTCTTGAGGAGGATAAACAAAGCAGGAGGGCTTCCTTTCCTAGATATTGAGATCTGTCAAGCTACCATAACTAGCAAAGTGTGGTATTGCCCAATGATAGACATGTAGACCAACAAAACAGAATCAAGAGTCCATAAAAAACATACATATATGGATATGGCAAAGAAGGCACTGCAGAATGGTTGTAAATGATAATAACTTTAAATAATCAAACTTATTAAATTAGAGAAACATGGGGGAGAAATAAAACTTGACTTTTACCTCAAATCACATGCAAAAGTTAAATCCAGGTAAATGTGACCTAAATGTGAAAGGTAAAACTATAAAACTTCTAGCAAATAACCAAAATTCACCCAAGATTACATAACTCATGTCAATGGTCCTCCAAGTATTACAGAAATTGAATTCACCCAGATAGTTTCACTGGTGAATTATACCAAAAAAGTTAAAGAATAAATAACACTGCTGCTGCTGCTAAGTTGTTTCAGTCATGTCCGACTCTGTGCGACCCCATAGATGGCAGCCCACCAGGCTCCCCCGTCCCTGGGAGTCTCCAGGCAAGAACACTGGAGTGGACTGCCATTTCCTTCTCCAATGCATGAAAGTGAAAAGTGAAAGTGGAGTCGCTCAGTCATGTCCGACTCTTAGTGACCCCATGGACTGCAGCCTACCAGGCTCCTCCATCCATGGGATTTTCCAGGCAAGAGTACTGGAGTGGGGTGCCATTGTCTTGTCTGATAAATAACACTAATTCTATTCAATCTGTTCCAGAAAGTAGAACACTTCCAGAGGAGACCAGCATTACCTTGATTATAAAATCAGACAGATCAACAACTAATATCAACATAGACACAAAATCCTCAATAAAATGTTAGTGAATCAAATCCAGCAATATATAAAAATAACAATATACCATGACCAAACGAGGTTTATTCAGTGAATAAGAGGATGGTTCAATAAAGATAAATCAGTCTAATCTACACTATAACAGTCTGAAAAAGAAAACTAAGTGATCAGATCAATGAATGTGGAAAAGCATAAAATTCAACATCCATTCATGGTTTAAAAAAAAACCGTCAGCAAACTAGGAATTTTTGTTGTTGTTTAGTTGCTAAGTCGTGTCCAACTCTTTAAGACCCCATAGGCTGTAGCCTGCCAGGCTTCTCTGTCCATGGTATTTCCCAGGCAAGGATACTAGAGTGGGTTGCCATTTCCCTCTCCACGAGATCTTCCAGACCCAGGGATACAACCCACATTTCCTGCATTCCAGGCAGATTCTTTGCCATCTGAGCCGCTAGGGAAGCCCTTAAAACTAGGAATAGAAGAGACCTTACTTAATGTGATAAAGAATGTCTGTAAAATACCTTCAGCTAACATCAGATTTAATAGTGAAAGACTTAATGCTTTCCCCCAAGATGGAAACAAAGAGTTTCATCTCACCACATCTACTCAACATTGCACTGAAGTGTTAGCCTGGCAAGGCAAGCAAAAGAATGTAAGAACACACAGATTGGAAAGAAAGAAATAAAGCACTGTATTCACAGATGAGATGATCATGTACACTGAAAGCCCCAAGGAATCTTAAGAAAATTCAAAATGCCTATAATTAATAAGTGAATTTAGCAAGGTTGCAGGATACAACACTAACACACAGAAAAAAATCAATCATATTTCTATATACCACCAATGGAAGCTGAAGTTACAAAAATGCCATCTAGGACTTTCCTGGTAGTACAGTGGATAAGAATCCACCTGCCAGACGAATGGATAAGGAAGCTGTGGTACATATACACCATGGAATATTACTCAGCCATTAAAAAGAATTCATTTGAATCAGTTCTAATGAGATGGATGAAACTGGAGCCCATTATACAGAGTGAAGTAAGCCAGAAAGATTAAGACCAATACAGTATACTAATGCATATATATGGAATTTAGAAGGATGGTAATGATCACCCTATATGCAAAACAGAAAAGAGACCAGATGTACAGAACAGACTTTTGGACACTGTGGGAGAGGCGAGGGTGGGGATGTTTCAAGAAGAACAGCATCGAAACATTATAATTATTCAAGGGTGAAACAGATCACACCCAAGGTTGGATGCATGAGACAAGTGCCTTGGGCTGGTGCACTGGGAAAACCCAGAGGGGAGTCTAGGTAAGAGAGGGGAGTGGGAGGGGGGGATAGGGTGGTTGGAACTACCATGTAATCCACTGCTGATCTCATCCGTTCAGTCCGTTTATCGACCCATATATTCACTTAGCTAACAGCTTTTGAAATATTGGGTTACAGTATCTAGGCCTTCAACTGAACTAAAAATAATGAATAAAAGGGAGGAGAATCCACACTCGCCAGTGCGCAAGGAGACATAGGAGTGTCAAATTCTTATCCTGGAGATTCAATGCCACCAGGGCAAACTAAAGCCAATGTGCCAACAACTATCTGAACCCGTGTTTCTCTAACGCGCACAATAGCCACAAACTACTTTGAGCGCACCCCACGTACTTTGCACTACTATGTGGCCCACCATGGTCGAGACATAGACGCCGAGTTGGCCTCCACAACCTTTAAGAGAAGCCACTGCAACAAGCAGCCCACACACTGCAACTAGAGAAATCCCACACGCAGCAACAAAGACTCAGTACAGCCATAATATAAATTAATTAATTTAAAAAACACACAAAAAACATTTACAATAGCTCCAAAAATAAAACACTTAGGTAAAGGTATAATAAATTACACGTAAGATCTATATGTTATAAATCACAAAATTCTGAGGAAAAAAAATAAGACATCTGAATAAACAGAGAGATGTATTACATACAAACTGAAAGATTCAGCATAATAAAGATGCTGATTCTCTCCAAATTTATTCATAGATTTAGCACAATTTCAATCAAAAAATCTCATCAGGATATTTTTGTAGGTAAAGAAAAGTTCATTCAAAATCTTATATATGGATAGACAAAGGAAGTAAAATAACAGAATTTAAAAAAAAAAGAATGAGGTTGAAGGAAATATACTTCCCATTAGCAAACTGAATTCAACAATACATTACAAAGACCATACATCATGATCAAGTGGGATTTATCCGAGGAACACAAGGATGGTTCGATATCTGATATACCACATTAACTAACTGAGGAATAAAAACTATATGATCATCTTAATAGAGGCAGAAAAAGCATTTGACAAAATTCAACACTAATTTATGATACAAACTCTTAACAAAGTGAGTACCGAATGAATATATCTTAACATAATAGAAGCCATGTATAACAAGCCTGTAGCTAACATCATACTCAACACTGAAAATCTGAAAACTTTTCCACTAAGATTAGGAACAAGACAAGGATGTTTACTCTTGTCACTTTTACTCAATGTAGTATTGGAAGTCCTAGTCCCAGCAATCAGATAAAAAATATATAAACAAAAGAAATTAAAACTGGAAAGGAAAGAGTAAAACTGTCACCGTTTGCAGATGACATAATACTATATATAGAAAATCTTAATCATACTATCAAAAAACCATTAGAACTCATCAATGAATTTAGGCAAGCTGTAAGATGCAAAATTAACATACAGATCTGTTGCAGTTCTATACACTAACAAGAAACTGTCTTAAAAGAAACTAAGAAAGCAATGCCATTTACAATTTCATCCAAAATAATAAGATATTTAGGAATAAATCTAATTAAAGAGATTCACAAACCATACTCAGGAGACTATAAGACCCTGATGAAAGAAACTGAAGATGAGACAAATAGATGGAAAGATATCCTGAGCTCATGGATTGGAAGAATTAATATTGTAAAAATGTCCACACTCCTCAAGGCATTCTATATATTCAATGCAATTCCTATCAAAATACCAATAGCATTTTTCACAGAACTGGAACAAAAACACTAAAATTTGTATGGAACCATAAAGGACCCAGAATACACAAAAACATCTTGAGAAAGAGAAACAAGAACAAAGCTGGAAGAATCACACTCTCTGACTTCAAACTATAATACAGAGTTAAAATAATCAAAGTAGCATGGTACTGGCACAAAAACAGACACATAGATCAATGGAACAGAATAAAGAAAAATAAACTCATACTTATATGGTCAATTAATCTATGTAAAAGGAGGCAAGAATATACTACCAGGGGGAAAACAGCTTCTTCAATAAATGGTGTTGTGAAAACAGGACAGTTCCATTCAGTTCAGTCGCTGTGCTGTGTTCGACTCCTTGCGACCCCATGGACTGAAGCACGCCAGACTTCCCTGTCCATCACCAACTCCCAGAGCTTGCTCAAACACATGTCCAT